>NC_041010.1:24074733-24378869 GCF_004193775.1 Glycine soja | reverse complement strand
AACGAGCAATGATAAACCAAATGCTCATAACAGATAGTAGGAAAATAGTAACGAATTGGGGGGGGGGGGGTGTTTGCTTTGGTAAATTAAACAGCGAATAGATGTGAATTATAAAATATCAGAATTAAAACACGTTGCTTCCCCTTGATTCACAAGCAAGTCTCTTATCCTAGGTAACGAGAGTTCATCCTTATTCAGTTCAACCACTTAATCCAACCCTAAATTAAATTACTAAGCAAAATTTAACATACGACATTCATTATGTGATTAAGCAACACATACACCAATTACTCATAAACGATCATTAAGCATGAACGCAAATTAAGCACAGAGATAATTAATCAAGTACTAAGCATGCATGAATTAATAGCAACAAATTCAGAGTAATTAGTGAAGAGGAAAAACTGAACAGAATTTAACAGTAATAATAGAACCTCAAAGAGAACTGTGCTTGATCCTCAAGAGAAAACAATGCTGGGGACTTATGTTGGATCAAGTGGCCTCAGAATATTTAAAAAGGGGGGGGGGGGGGTTGAATTAATTTTTCCTAAACCTTTACTAATTAAAAATTTACTCTTCTAAGGCTTTTACATATGTTGTTAAGAGAATAAGGAGTAGAAGAGAAACATAACCAAAAGTAAAAGTGGAAAATAAAATGCACAGCGGAAAGTAAAAGAGTAGGGAAGAAGGAGACAAACACACAAGAGTTTTTATACTGGTTCGGAAACAACCCGTGCCTACATCCAGTCCCCAAGTGACCTGCGGTCCTTGAGATTTCTTTCAATCTTGTAAAAATTCTTTTACAAGCAAAGATCCACAAGGGATGTACCCTCCCTTGTTCTCTTTAAACCTAGTGAATGTACCCTCCACTAGAACTGATCCACAAGAGATGTACCCTCTCTTGTTCTCAGTCAAATCCAAGTAGATGTACCCTCTACTTGTACCACAAAGGATGTACCCTCCAATGTGTTAAGACAAAGATCTCAGGCGGTTAAATCTTTGATACTTTGTGAATGGGGATACAAAAGAATTCTCAGGCGGTTAGTCCTTTGAACACTTTTGTATAAGGGAATGGGAAGAATCAAAGAATTCTCAGACTGTGTCGTTTTGAATTCTTTGACAAGGGAGAAGGGAGACACAAGAATTCAAGCGGTTAGTCCTTCGTTCTTTTGGAAAAGGGAGAAGAGAGACACAAAAAGAATTCAGGCGGTTAGTCCTTGGCGAATTCTTTTTGGCAAAGGGAGAAGAGATGAAAAGAATGAATAGCACAAGTTTTCACGGTTTAGAAAATCAGAAAACTTTGGAAAGCTTTTGGCACAAAGAAGAGGAAGAAGTTCAAAGAGATTCAAGGCTTGTAAAGGATTGTATAAGATTGATTGGAAAAAAGTGTATTGAAAAGCAAATCAAAGCCTTGCTTTTATAGACTCTTCATGTCTGGCCAAGAGGACCATTTAGAAGAGGTATAACTTTTAGAAAAACTTAAAACCAATTTGAAAAAGTCAAAAAATCATTTGAATAGTTACATCTTTTGATTTACTCAGAAACAATCACTGGTAATCGATTACCAAATCAGTGTAATCGATTACACAAAGCTTTTATGTGAAAGGATGTGACTCTTCACATTTGAATTTGAATTTCAACGTTCAAAGGCACTGGTAATCGATTACCAAAACATTGTAATCGATTACAACTTTTTGAAATCAATTGGAACGTTGTAAATTCATTTGAAAACTTTTTCAAATCCATTTTGCTACTGGTAATCGATTACCATTACAACAATCTGGTAATCGATTACCAGAGAGTAAAAACTCTTTGGTAAACATGTTTTGAGAAAAATCCATGTGCTACTCAATTTTTGAGAAAACCTTTTCATACTTATCTTGATTACGCCTTCTCTTGATTCTTGAATCTTGAGTCTTGAATCTTGATCTCTTGAATCTTGATTCTTGATTCTTGAAATCAACTTTTCTCTTGAATCTTGAAGTGTTCTTGATTCTATCTTGAATATCTTAAACTCATTCTTTGATTGACCTTTGAGCTTTTTGTCATCACCTTTGTCATCATCTTTTGTTATCATCTTTGTTATCATCAAAACATCTTTGAATCACTCTTGATACATCATGAAGCTTTGCTTCTACAACTTAGCCTTTCATTAATCAATAGAGAACGAAATTATAGATTGAAGAACGAAATTTTATTGCTAAAACGAAAAGTCAGAACTGGAATTGCAAAAACGAAAAAAAAGGAGAAAGAGCAGAGAGAGAAGAGAGAGGCCTAAACTAAAACCTTGGTGCTGTTATATAGTTTTTCAGCCCCAAAGCTTACAAATTTGTTTTAAATCCAAGTCCATAAATAAAATCAAATCAAATTTAGATAAGATAAGATAAGATAAGATCTAGATGAAATAATATCTAGATGAGATCAAATCTAAATAATATCTAGATAAGATAAAGTCTAGATAAGATAAAATTTTGTAAAATAAAATAGTCTACCCTCTTCAAGTCCAAGCCCAATTCTGGATTCAAGCCCAATGTTTCATTAATTCTTGAATGTAGAAGCAAAGCTTCATGGTGAATAAAAGGTGATTCAAAGGTGTTTTGATGATAACAAATATGATAACAAAAGATGATGACAAAGGTGATGACAAAAAGCTCAAAGATCAATCAAAAAACAACTCAAGTGAATCAAAGATCAATCAAAGAACAACTCAAGTGAATCAAGAACAATTCAAGAGTTCAAGATAAGAATCAAGAAGAATTCAAGACTCAAGAAGAAAGTTTAGAGTCAAGAATCAAGATTCAAGGTTCAAGATCTCAAGAATCAAGTTCAAGATTCAAGACTCAAGATTCAGGAATCAAGAGAAGGCTTAATCAAGATAAGTATGAAAAGTTTTTCTCAAAAATTGAGTAGCACATGATTTCTCTCAAAACATCTTTACCAAAGAGTTTTTACTCTCTGGTAATAGATTACCAGATTGTTGTAATCGATTACCAGTAGCAAAATTGTTTTGAAAAAGTTTTCAAATTGAATTTACAATGTTCCAATTAATTTCAAAAACTTGTAATCGATTACAATGTTTTGGTAATCGATTACCAGTGCCTTTGAACGTTGAAATTCAAATTCAAATGTGAAGAGTCACATCCTTTCACATAAAAGCATTGTGTAATCGATTACACTTATTTGGTAATCGATTACCAGTGACTGTTTCTCAATAAATCAAAAGATGTAACTCTTCAAAAAGGTTTTGACTTTTTCAAATTTGTTTTAAGTTTTTCTAAAAGTTATAACTCTTCTAAATGGTCTTCTTGACCAGACATGAAGAGTCTATAAAAACAAGGCTTTGTTTTGCATTTTCAATTAATTCATTCTTTCAATCTTGAATACTTTTCCAATCAATCACTTACAATCCTTTACAAGCCTTGAATCTCTTTGAACATCTTCTTCTTCTTTGTACCAAAAGCTTTCTAAAGTTTTCTGGTTTTCTAAACCTTGAAAACTTGTGCTATTCATCTTTTCATTCTCTTCTCCCTTTCCCAAAAAGAATTCGCCAAGGATTAACCGCCTGAATTCTTTTTGTGTCTCTCTTCTCCCTTTTCCAAAAGAACAAAGGACTTACCGCCTGAATTCTTTTGTGTCTCCCTTCTCCCATGTCAAAGAATTCAAAACGACACAGTTTGAGAATTCTTTTGATTCTTCTCATTCCCTTATACAAAAGTGTTCAAAGGAATAACCGCCTGAGAATTCTTTTGTATCCCCTTTCACAAAGTATCAAAGGTTTAACCGCCTGAGATCTTTGTCTTAACACATTGGAGGGTACATCCTTTGTGGTACAAGTAGAAGGTACATCTACTTGGGTTTGACTGAGAACAAGAGAGGGTACATCTCTTGTTGATCAGTTCTAGTGAAGGGTACATCCACTAGGTTCAAAGAGAACAAGAGAGGGTACATCCCTTGTGGATCTTTGCTTGTAAAAGGATTTTTACAAGGTTGAAAGAAATCTCAAGGACCGCAGGTTGCTTGGGGACTGGATGTAGGCACGGGTTGTTGCCGAACCAGTATAAAAACTCTTGTGTGTTTGTTTCCTTCTTCCCTACTCTTTTACTTTTCGTTGTGCATTTAATTTTCGCTTTTACTTTCTGTTAATTTTCTCTTCTACTCCTCATTCTCTTAACAATTTAGTAAAAGCCTTAGAAGAGTAATTTTTTAATTAGTAAAGGTTTAGGAATAATTAATTCAAACCCCCTTCTTAATTATTCTGAGGCCACTCGATCCAACACTGAAATTAGATTAAAAACATCAAATTAGCTGAATGGGCCCAAATAATAAAACTTCCTAATTAATTTGACACTTAAGATTAATCAGTACTTAAAATGGTGCAAAAAGGGTTAAGAAATAGGAGAAAATAATGGCACATAAAAACCCCCCATACTTATCCTTTTGCACTCCTAGGCAAAATGAAATAAAGAACAAAATCCAAGGATATCAAAGAGAGACAAACAAAAACATTTACATATTTCTCAATTAACATCAAGGAATGAAAGGAATGGGTAACATCTAACATGAAGAGATCCAAAGAGTCTAGACATTCGTGAAAATCATCCAAGCAAACCAATCATGGAAAAATAGTTAATCAGCTCAAGAATGAAAAATGATTAAGCCTCACAAGATATACACTATATCTCTCAAGTGTCTAGGCTACTGTTTACTCTCGAAGCACCCATGAAAATAAACACCACATAAACTTGGCAAAATTCTAAAATTGACAAACAACTTGACAAACACATGCACATAAGGATCAAAAGCTCTTTAAAGGTTGTAATGGGGCCAAGGACAAGGTAGGAAAAAAAATATGGAATAAGTAGCTAAATCCCAAAGGAATAGAGGAGCAATGGGGAATAAGTGGAAATTAAGCACAAGTAGTAAACCCAAACCCTCTAATATCAACAAAATCAACCAAGGCTCCCAAATCAAGTCCTCATAACAAGACTAGTCAATATATATATACATTAAATAGAACGAATTTGAAGATTAAAGCAAGAACTAGTCAATATATATATACATCAAGCATGGCCAAAATAAAACATTAAGCATGGCCAAAAATCATATCTTCCAATGAAACATACCCCCCACACTTATTCCCAAAACAATTCCAAAGCTCCAAAATTCCTTAAGGGTAAGGTGATATCATGGTTTTTTACTTAAGGTTTGTAATGAGCTTCAAAACAAAGAAAGGGAAACATAGGCTCAAAGGGACTATCAAAGGAATTAATTCAAGGTAAGTCCATTTGGCTAGAGGCTTATAAGAACAAAATTGCCTAAATCATTTCCAAATATGCATGTGAATTAGGAAGCATCAACTAGAATCAAGCCAAGGCTATTGTGCAAGCAATCAATGGGGCAAAACACACCAAAAGATTATGATGATGGATGGCTCAAATTCTCACAAAGGTAAACTTATCACTTTCCAAATGAGCTTTCAAAACTATCATGGCATGTAGAGGAAAAACAAGGATTTCAAATCACAAAATGTCAAAAGACTTTTATTTTCAGAACAATTACCCATTTCTTGAACATATCCTATAATTCAAAGAAAAATATGCAAAGTTGTACATGCAAACAGAATTGACCTAAAATATTAAACTAAAAACCCAACAAAACTAACAAAATTAACAAATTTAACACAAGCAAAACTAACAAAACTAGCAAAACCAAAACCAAAGAACACTCCCCCCATACTTAAACAACACATTGTCCTCAATGTAGCATAAGTAAAGATTAAAAGCAATTAAATCATCAAATAGAATCGGACAAATGTAATAAAAGTAAAGAAGGAGATAGGAAAAGAAAAACTCCCTAAGTCATGGTGGAAAAGAAGTAAGCTGAAGTAAGGAGATCTTTTGAGCAAGGACAACCCCCAATGTGTAATTGGATGCATCGCACATTAGCTCAAATGGGGTTGTCCAATCAGGTGCCTGAATGATAGGGGTGGTAGTCAGTGCTATTTTGAGGCAATGAAAGGCCTCTTTGCATTTATCATTAAAGGCAAACTCCACCTCCTTTTGCAACAAGTTGGATAGTGGAAGGGCTACCTTGCTAAAATCTCTTATAAAGCGTCTGTAGAATCCTGCATGACCAAGAAAAGATCGCACCTCTCGCACGCAAGAGGGATAAGGCAATTGTGAAATAACATAAATTTTTGCAGGATCTACTTCAATGCCCTTATTGGAAATAATGTGGCCTAAAACTATACCTTGCTCAACCATAAAATGACATTTTTCAAAATTTAGAACAAGGTTAGTTTCAGTGCATCTATTCAAAACCTTTTCCAGACTATCCAAACAAACATCAAAAGAGGATCCATATACAGTGAAATCATACATAAACACCTCTATGCAATTTTCTAAAAAATCACTAAAAATACTAATCATGCACCGGTGGAAGGTACCAGGGGCATTGCACAGGCCGAAAGGCATCCTCCTATAGGCAAAAGTGCCGAAGGGGCAGGTGAATGTGGTATTTTCCTGATCCTCAGGAGCAATAGTGATTTGCATATAACCAGAAAAACCATCATGGAAACAGTAGTGAGATTTACCTGCCAGGCATTCAAGCATCTGGTCAATGAATGACAGTGGAAAATGGTCCTTTTTGGTAACCTGGTTCAGCCTCCTATAGTCGATGCAGACTCTCCAACTATTCTGCACCCGAATAGGAATCAACTCCTCCTTCTCATTTTTTATCACGATGAGGCCGGTTGTCTTCGGGACTACCTGGACGGGACTCACCCATTGACTGTCGGAGATAGGATAAATGATTCCAGCTTGCAAAAGCTTGGTTACCTCCTTCTTCACTACATCAAGAATCACCGGGTTGAGTCTTCTCTGTGGCTGTCTTACTGGTTTAGCCCCATCCTCTAAATTTATTCGATGCATGCATGTGGATGGGCTAATACCAGGAATGTTCGCCAGGGTCCTGCTTATAGCCTTCTTATGCTTCTTGAGAACTAATAACAACTTCTCCTCTTGCTCATCAGCAAGGGAGGCAGATATAATTACTGGAAAACTTTTGCTATCATCCAAGTAAGCATATTTTAAATTTGATGGCAGAGGCTTCAATTCTGGTGTGGGCGGCTGGATAATGGTAGAAAGAGATGGTTTCTCAACCTGTACCTCATAAAGAAAGTCAGAGGTATGTGTACTTCCTGAAACATGGTTAATTCTATCTGACTTTATAAAACCAATCTCAAGAGGTAAAACATCATACATGTAATCAATATCAAATTCAAATTCACTCTCAGCATCAAATTCAGACATATGATCAAGTACAAATTCAGATTCAATGTATGAAGAGTGACAGGCATGCAGATTAGAATGAAGATCAATCATTTAGTCATCAACAATATGGTCAATTATTTCATCACGAAATACAGAAAGATCTTCAGATGGGTGTTTCATAGCATCAAGAATATTAAAATGAACAGTTATATCACCAAACTCCATAGATAGTGTGCCTGCATATACATCTATCTTAGTTCTAGCAGTTTTCATAAAATGTCTGCCTAGAATGATGGGAACTGATCCTTTAGAAAATCCCTCCTCCATATTCAAAATATAAAAATCAACAGGGAAAATTAGTTCACCAACTCTAACTAAGACATCCTCTATGAAACCAGCAGGATAGGCAACACTTTTATTAGCTAAATGAATTACCACATCAGTTGACTGCAAGGGACCTAGAGAAAGAGAATAAAAAATAGACAGAGGCATAACACTAACAGAAGCTCCTAAATCTAGCATGGCATTGTCAAACTTACTGTTCCCTATAATACAAGGTATGTTGAATGTACCTGGATCTTTACATTTTTCAGGGATTTGGGGAACAGATTTACCAATCAATGCGGAGACATTTCTACCCATACTAATTCTTTCACTTCCTTTAAGCTTTCGCTTATTAGTGCACAACTCCTTCAAGAATTTAGCATATCTTGGAATTTGCTTTATTGCATCCAGCAGTGGTATGTTTACCTCTACTTTTCTAAATGTTTCCAAGATCTCCTTCTCTGCCTCTTCCATTTTTTTGTTGGAAATTGCTCTAGGAGGGAATGGAAGAGGGATATGCTGCTTCTCTTTAGATTCACCTGCATAGAAATTGTTAGGTAACTTACTCTTTAAATTTTTGTCATCATCTTTTTCTGGAGTAGAGTGAAGTTGGGTAGGTTCATTTGTGGATGAGGAAGATGTTGCTGGTTGAGGTTCTTGACACTGCTTTCCCGACCTCAATGCAATGACACTCACATTTTTGGGATTCTAGATAGATTGAGAAGGTAATCTGTCAGAATTCTGGGACTGTTGTTGATTTAACTGTGTAGCCAATTGTCCCATTTGATTAGTTAAGCTCTGAATAGAGGCTCTGGTCTCTTGTTGAAACTGCATGTTTTGCATAGTCATTTGCCTCACAAGTTCTTCAAGGGAAGGTTGCGGAGGAGTCTCAACTGTTTGTTGTTTTTGGGGCTGTTGCTGTTGTTGTTGCTGGATTGGTGGAGGAACGTATGGTCTGCTTGGGCCAGCAGCATTTTGAAAATAAGGCTGTTGCTGCTGCTGCTGTTGTGAAGGATTCGACCATCTAAGGTTGGGATGATTCCTCCACCCGGGATTGTACCTGTTGCTGGAGAGGTCATAATTGTTCTATTGTGGCTGATTTTGCTACTGAGGTTGAGGAGGTCTGTTGTAGATGTTTGCAGCATAAGCTTCAGGCTGTTCAATTGCTTCAGATTGTTGCATAGAAGGGCAAAGGTCTGTGTGGTGGTCGGCCGAGGAGCATAAACCACAGAGTTTGGCGACAGGTGCAGATTTTTTATTCATGGCCAGTTGGGTTACCAGGTTAACCAAGGCATCTAGTTTACCTTCAAGCTTCTTAGTCTCACCTGATGAAGATGAATTCATGGCTACTTCATGCACTCCTCTAATGACAATAGCATCACTTCTGGCACTAAATTACTGGGAGTTTGAAGCCATCTTCTCAATTAAATTTCTGGCTTCAGTAGGGGTCATGTCTCCAAGGGCTCCACCACTAGCAGCATCTATCATACTTCTCTCCATGTTACTGAGTCCTTCATAAAAATATTGGAGGAGAAGCTGCTCAGAAATTTGGTGGTGAGGGCAACTGGCACATAGTTTCTTAAATCTCTCCCATTATTCATATAAGCTCTCTCCACTGAGTTGACTAATGCCTGAAATATCCTTTCTGATGGTCGTGGTCCTGGAAGAAGGGAAAATTTTTTCTTAGAATACTCTCTTGAGGTCATCCCAGCTCGCGATGGACCGTGGAACAAGGTAATAAAGCCAGTCCTTTGTCACTCCCTTTAAAGAATGAGGAAAGACCTTCAGAAATATGTGATCCTCCTGGACATCTGGGGGTTTCATGGTGGAGCAGACAATATGGAATTCTTTCAGATGTTTGTGCGGATCTTCACCTACAAGGCCATGAAACTTTGGAAGCAAATGGATCAGTCCAGTATTAAGAACATATGGGACATCCTCATCAGGGTATTGGATGCACAAGCTTTCGTAGGTGAAATTAGGTGCAACCATTTCCCTTAGAGTCCTCTCACGGGGTGGAGGTTGTGCCATGTTCTCAGAATGTTAAAAATCAGAATATGCAAAACAATAATGCTCAAAATCACCAATAACAGAATGCTCAGGATGCTCAAAAGGTACTAAATGATGTCTAACTAATCTATGAAATATCCTATCTATCTCAGGATCAAAGGGTTGTAAGTCAGATGGATTGCCTCTAGTCATACACTATATTCAGCATGCACAACTAGATGCCTTCTTATGCAAGTAACAATGTAGGTTTGAACTACAACTACCATTAAATGATATCCAAATGACTTGAAATTTTGTGAGTAACCTTATAAAATGATGAGAAGATAGCACAAAATATTTCAAACAAAAATTTAAAGTCTAACTATAGAAGCTAAAAATGATAAGTTGAGAAAAATAAGAGAATAATACTTGGAAAATAAAAAACTTTTGACAAAATCGCAATTTTTGGAAGAAGGAGACCTCAGCCAGCCTACGACAGACTGCCACGGCATGTGAAATTTTTTTCTACCCCAAATACATATATAATAATAGCGATTCTGATAACCGGAGCAAAAGTTATGGTCGTTTGAAGTTTTGACAAAAATCAAATTTGCTACTTTTTTGGAACTTTCAAATCTGACCAAACTAAGGGCTCCAGCTATTTTTCCCACTAAATATGGATCAAAAGAAGTGACCACAAAAAAATTCAGCCAAAAATAACAACTATAGCTACCAAAACAAAAAATGCCAATTAATTCAGCAAGAGTGGTCTCTAAAATCTGTCACTAAGGGATTTCCACTACTACCCTGTTCTCCAGTTCAACAAAAGTGGTCGCTAAATCCATCGCAAAGCACTATTCACAGCAAAACACAAAAACTGAAACAGGGGAAGTGCTGGACAGAAAAACTAAAACAAAACACCACATTAAACAAAATAGCAAGACACTAAACAACACTTAACGCAACACGAACACCACACTAACACAACACTAACACAACACACGAAAGCATAAAACAACTAAACATAAAACACAAATTACTAGCTATTATGAACCTTTGGACACTACTCCCCGGCAACGGCGCCAAATTTGATCAAGGCCGTACCCGAATCAAATAAATATTAAAATACAGTAACTAGGAAGTGATCCTAGGTCGTCTCCCAACGAACAATGATAAACCAAATGTTCATAACAGATAGTAGAAAAATAGTAACGAATTGGGGGGGGGGGTTGTTTGCTTTTGTAAATTAAACAACGAATAGATGTGAATTATAAAATATCAGAATTAAAACACGTCTCTTCCCCTTGATTCACAAGCAAGTTTCTTATCCTAGGTTACGAGAGTTCATCCTTATTCAGTTCAACCACTTAATCCAACCCTAAATTAAATTACTAAGCGAAATTTAACATAAGGCATTCATTATGTGATTAAGCAACACATACACCAATTACTCATAAACGATCATTAAGCATGAACATAAATTAAGCGCAGAGACAATTAATCAAGCAGTAAGCATGCATGAATTAATAGCAACAAATTCAGAGTAATTAGTGAAGACGAAAAACTGAACAGAATTTAACAGTAATAATAGAACCTCAAAGAGAACTATGCTTGATCCTCAAGAGAAAACAACGCTGGGGACGTGGCCTTCTATTAATCAATAGAGAACGAAATTATAGATTGAAGAACACAATTTTATTGCTAAAACGAAAAGTCAGAACTAGAATCGCAAAAACGAAAAAAAGGAGAAAGAGCAGAGAGAGAGAAGAAAGAGACCGAAACTAGAACCTTGGTGTTGTTATATAGTTTTTCAGCCCCAAAGCTTACAAATCTGTTTTAAATCCAAGTCCATAAATAAAATCAAATCAAATCTAGATAAGATAAGATAAGATCTAGATGAAATAATATCTAGATGAGATCAAATCTAAATAATATCTAGATAAGATAAAGTTTAGATAAGATAAAATTTTGTAGAATAAAATAGTCTGCCCTCTTCAAGTTCAAGCCCAATTCTGGATTCAAGCCCAAGCCCAATTCTGGATTCAAGCCCAATGCTTCATTAATTTTTGAAATTAGATTAAAAACATCAAATTATCTGAATGGGCCCAAATAATAAAACTACCTAATTAATTTGACAATTAAGATTAATCAGTACTTAAAATGGTGCAAAAAGGGTTAAGAAATAGGAGAAAATAATGGCACATCACTCTGGTAATCGATTACAAGTATTGTGTAATCCATTACACAAGTTTTAAATGATTTTAAAAAGTTTTATCACTAGTTATGACTCTTGAAATTTGAAATCTAACGTTTTAAAACATTGGTAATCGATTACAGCTTTGTAAATCAGTTTTGAAAACAATGCTAACTACTGATAATCGATTACTACCTTCTGGTAATCGATTACCAGAGAGTAAAACTCTTTGGTAAAAGATTTTGTGAAAAAATTCTTGTGCTACTTAATGTTTTTGATGCAATCCTACCCCCCAAGGGTATTGGATAGAAGACTCTAAGAGGCTTGGGCTAGAGCTACTAAAGAAGGCCCTAGGGTTCTCATGAACCTTAGGGTAGATTTTTGAGCCCATGGGTCAAGGTTGGATCCACTCTTCTTTGTAAATATTAGAATAGGTTTTTCCTTCTTTTGGGCCTTGTATTTTGACCATTCTAGTAGTATAGGGTTTTAGCCTTGTATTTCAGGGCATTTTGAGTAGTCTTTGTAGTAGGGACTTTTTTTTGTATTTTCATGTATTTTGTCAAGGAGGTGAGCTTAGTTTTTGATTGGTGTTTGTAGCTAAGCTCTAGCTTCTCAAGGAAGCTTCTCAAGAAGGTGAGCTTAGGTTTTAGATGGGTGTGTGTAGCTAAGGTCTAGCTTCTCAAGGAAGTTTTCTCAAAGAAGCTTCTCAAGGATGTTTTCTTAAGAAAGCTTCTCAAGGAAGCTGCCTAGTCTATAAATAAAAGCATGTGTAACACTTGTTGTAACTTTGATGAATGAGAGTCTTGTGAGACACAACTCAAAGTTCAACTTCTCTCCCTTTTTCTTCCTTCAATTTCGTGCTCCCCCTTCTCTCTTTCTCTCCCTCTTTCTTTTCCTCCATTGAAACATCCTCTCCAAGCTTCTTATCCAAGGCTCATCTTGGTGGTGAAGCTCCTTCTTCCATGGCTTATTCCTTAGTGGATGGCGCCTCCTCTCACCTCTTCTCCTTTGTCTTCCGCTACATCTCCATGGTGGAAAATCACCATTAAAGGACCTAATTGAAGCTCAAAGATCCAGCCTCCATAGGAGCCCCACAAGCAAGCTTCCATCAGTTTTGAAAAACATTTTTAGTACTTATCTTGATTGAGTCTTCTCTTGATTCTTGAATCTTGATCTTGATTATTCTTGAATCTTGATTCTTGAAACTTCATTGAATCTTGAAACCTGATTATTCTTGAATTTGATTCTTTGAAACTTGATTCTTGAAGCTTTTTGACTCTTGATTCTTTGGGACTTGCTTAACTCTTGATTCTTTGGCATCATCAAAATAATCTTGGAAGGCATTGTTTCCACATTAATCAATCCAAGGATCCAGTTTAAGCAATAAGGAATTTGAGTTTTGGTTAAGTATTTCAAAATTTGTTGTGAATGGTCATCCTGTTCTCGAATTCTATTTTCTTATTCTTGATTCTAAATGTGTTTAGGATTGAAAATGAATTAGGTTATTGATTAATTTCCTAATTCAAATCCTAATTAAAGATTAAATTGGATGATACTTCAATCTTATTTGTGATCTCAATGTAATTAGGGATTAGTTCGATTGAATTACCTCTAATTAGATTGATTGAACTTTCATAACAGAATCATCATTTGTAGCAAACTATGACAATTCAAATTGCTTGGATTTGGTGAATTGGATTGATGCTTCTTAAATCTATTTTAGAATCCTATCACATTCTATGATTTTGTTTTTGCGTTTCAATTGTCTGCAAACTGTTTGATTTATGAGTGCATTGAAGTTGAATCCAAATTGGATTGGGTCTCTAAATCGACCTAGGTTATTCCTATACTGTAGAATTGTTGGAATCCTAGTTTATTTTGAGAGGACTCAGCAACCGTTACCACTCACTAGTGATTTAGCTCCATGTGGAGCTTGTAGGCCTTGGATCTTCTTCATCAATGGAGTCCTTTGCTTCTTGAAGATCAATGGCAGCAGAATGGAGAAGGAAGAAAGATGATTGGAGATGCCACTACAAGGAGAAGATGAGTCAAGAACAGGCTCACCACCATAGGAAGCCATGGATAAGAGCTTGAAGGTAGGAGAAGATGAGTGGAGGGAGAAAGAGAGAAGGAGCACGAAATTTTGTACCTCAATTGAGGTCTGAACTTTGAAGTGTAATTCTTAAATGATCAAACTTGAAAAAATGCACATACATGGTCTTTATTTATAGCCTAAGTGTCACACCAAATTGGAGAGAAATTTGAATTTCTATTCAAATTTCACTTGAATTTGGGGAGCCAAAATTTCACTAATTATGATTGGTAAATTTGAGCTACGGTTAAGCCCACTAATTCAAAATTAAGTCTAAGATTCTCCACAAAGTGTGCTTAGGTGTCATGAGACATGTAAAGCATGAAGGACATGCACAAAGTGTGACTATATGATGTGACAATGAGGTGTAGCAAGTAAATGCTCCCCTCTCCCTTAAGATGGTCCAAAATTTAATTGGATTAAACTTCTTCCAATTTAATTAAATTTATCTCCCAACACACACATCAAATAGTGCATTTCATGCATGTGAAATTACAAAACTACCCCAAATACAAAAACTAGTCCAGGTGCCCTAAAATACAAGGGCTAAAAAATCCTACATTACTAGGGTATCCTCCCCATGCTATGGAGCCCTAAATACAAGGCCCAAAATAATGAAACCTGAATCTAATTTGTACAAAGATAACTGAGCTCATACTTAGCCTGTAATGCCCTGAAATATTACAAGTTATAAATCGATGTTTAATTGCATTTATTGTGTTATTTGACTATATGGTTGACTTGAATGAGTTGAGGTATGGCTTGAATTAGTCATGTGTGAATTTCTTGATGTGGATGTTGAATTATGTGAAGTTTTGTTGAGCTAAGTTGAAATTATGAGATTTTAGATTTCACCTAAACCTAGTTCAGTAAAATTGTGATCCCGGATTCGTTAACCGTTGGATCGCCTTAAAATTCTTTCTGGAGCTTCCTAAGACATTTTTTCTACAGTTGAACCGTTGGGATTTTGAAAATCAAAACCTCTGGTCTCTCGCTAAGCGAGAATGGCGCACTAAGCGCCATTCCAACCAGAGAGGGAATTACGCTGAGCGAGCAGAGGCACGCTAAGCGAGACCTGCAGGTTATAAATATGTTCCTCAGCGTGAAAAACACTATTTTCACTCTCTTCTTCTCCAAAAATCCACCCAAACCCTAAAACCTCATTTTTCCACCACCCACGACCACCGGTGGCCGTCGCGAGCGTCGTTTCTTGCCATTGAACCCCTACACCAAGAGGAACACTTTAATCGGAGCAGAATCCTCAGAATCCTCCTAAAGGATTCGGTGGAGAAAATCCCTCAATCCTCCATTTCATAGCTTCTCCGAGGTAATCTTGATTTCTAAACCCTTCTCCTAGTTAGTTTGAGTTTCTCTTAGTGTCCCTTGTGTGTTGGGTAGTGCAATAGGGTATTTTTATTCTTCCTTTGAAAAACCCTAGAGAATGAGACATTTCAAAAGTTATATTTTTATGAAATGGGTGTTGTTTTCGTGACCTTCATTGAACCCCGATCACACTCGCGTGATCGGAATTTCAAAATGATGTTTTCTTTTAGTTGAATCTGAAACACCCCTCATCCCTTTATGTTTTGACAGGGGTATTTGACTTTGAATGTTTGTCATTACTTTGTTTTTGAAATCCATGTTAAATTTCCTTTAATTTGGCATATAGAGACTTACATTTGGACTGACAAGCGTGAACGGGAGAGACCTTTGAGTGACCCAAAGAGGAACTGACGGAGAGCTCACGATAGGTTAGGGGAGTTTATTATAATCTATTATTTTGATACCATAGTTGGGGTCAGGGAACCTAACTATGGGAACATATGCCTGTCCCTGTTGCATGCAGATTTTTTTTATAAAACAATGTTTTTGACGAATGGGATGCGATATATTTATTGTTGATGAATAATATTATTGTCTTGATTAGACTTGTGTTGTTTAAAGACCTGGGGAGTGTGAATCTCAGGCATTAAAGATATATGTATATGCGGAATGCGACTTACTGTTGATGTTGCTATTGATAAATTTAATTGATATGTGGTGATATTGATTTGAGATGACGTTGTAATGATGATCATGTCAACATGAATTGATGTTATTATTGATGAATATGTTAATATGAAATGATGTGGTTGTTGTTGATAATGTCATTAAGATGAGAGTGATATTGAAATGAAATGTTGATGATGTTGGAACTGTATTGAGATGATGCACGTTGTGTATGGCTTAGGATCTTATAACTGGTTAAAGAGTTTAAGCATCTCTGAGGGGATGGCTTAGGATCTTTAATTCATCCATGGTCAGTGTACTTGATGGTGCCCATGTTTCATACGTTGGATGTTGTGTATGTTCGTGAGGGGGGGTGCATTGACCTTGTCGGATGTCCCTGGTGGGGGAAAATAGAGTGGTTAAAGAGTTTAAGCATCTATGAGGGGATGGCTTAGGATCTTTAATTCATCCATGGTCAGTATACTTGATGGTGCCCACGTTCATACGTTGTATGTTGTGTATAATCATGGGGGGTGCATTGACCTTGTTAGATGTCCTTGATGGGGAAAATAGAGTGGTTAAAGAGTTTAAGCATCTCTGAGGGGATGGCTTAGGATCTTTAATTCATCCATGGTCATTGTACTTGATGGTGCCCTTGTTTCATACCTCATATGACATAGAAATAGTATAAACTTTGCCAGTAAGTACTTGTAGTTCCTTCTGAGGAGGAATACTTGTACTAGGCAATGTGTCACTCAGTTTGGAACTCCCTTGTGACTCAGGCTGATCACCGTGGTGGGGGGTGGGGGAGTTGCCTATGCACGACAGGGTGGCCTCAACACTTATTTCCTAGTTTTCCTAAGTGAGAGTGTCGCGTGGACACGCTTAGGCTATTTCCTTGGGGATGGTACCACATTGCATCTCAGAGTTGAGGTCAGGTGCATGCATCATTCTGAGCATAATTGATTGGAATTATGTACGGGTGATGAATATTTGTTGAGTGTATGTTGATTAATGAATGTTTTGTAAGCTCATGATATTTTCCTATGTTTTCTTACTAATTGTGGTTATTTGAATTTTGCATTAGTTCTTTTTATAATGAACTCACCCTTGCAATTTTGTATCATGTGGTTGATACCAGTGATGATTGCGAACCTTGTTTGCGGGAGCAGAATGACAATAGTAGGGTGCAGGAAGTGAGATTCTGATGTGGAGCCGCCGAGCCGATGTGATGACGTTGGGATTATTTTGGGAGATAGTTGTGTTTTGTTAATCAACTCCTCCATAGTTGGTTCATGATTCTTTTGTTGAACTAAAGATGTAAATCACAGATTTAATTATATGTATGAACAAGTTTAATTTCCATCATGTGTATGATGTTTACTGAGTTACTATTAATATATATATATATATATATATATATATATATATATATGTATGTATGTATGTATATTCACTTAAGTAATGGTGTGTTGTTTGGTGAATGTATGTCGAGACAAAAATTACTTTTATTTTTCAAAAGTAAATTAAGGGAGTTTTCATTTAAAAATTGAAATTCTCGGGGATTAGAATGGTGATATTGTAGCGACGAGGCGGGTCGTTACATTAGTGGTACTAGAGCTGATCGAACCTTTTCGGCCAGTGAGTTGTGAGTCTGCTATGTTTTTCTATGTATTTTGTGGTTGCCTTGTTGAATGCTTGATGTCTGTTGTTTGCAATTGGAACTTATTCACTTTGTTGTGTTTCCATGTGTTATAGAAATTTGATTGTTGTAGTCATAACATGTTTGGTTTCCTGATGTCTTCTATACCATGAGTTTCAATGTCGTGTCATGAGTTATCTAACTGGCCATTTGCATAATTTGTGAAGTGCAATGGGATGATATGGCAAGCGATCAGGAAATAAAAATGATGGAAAGTGAGTGTTAATGTCTCGAGAGGGGATTAGTTTAGAGGAATACTTTCTCGAGGCATCAACTCTCAAAAGTAACCAAGTAAGGACTTATGATGCTTGTGATTTTTGTGTTGCTCTTTTTCTTGTGTGTATTCTTTCCATATCTCATTTCCTGGTGTATATAGGGAGTGATGGCTGGATGGAATGATCGTGCAATAGCTGATGCTCTCCAAGCCTTAGCTTAGGCTATAGGGAATCCAAATAGAGGAGAAGCTGTTGGAGCTATTGAGTACCAAGGGTTGGATCGCTTCCAACGAAACAATCCTCCTGCTTTCAATGGAGGATACAATCTTGATGGTGCTCAAAATTGGATAAGGGAAATTGAGAAAATATTCCGAGTAATGGCATGTCCGGAGGGGCAAAAAGTTGTTTTTGGTACATATACTCTAGTGGAGGAGGCTGAGTATTGGTGGGAGAATACTCGCCAATACCTAGAGGCTGAAGGTCAAGATGTGACCAGGGATGTCTTTAAGAGGGTATTTTTGGAGAAATACTTTCCTGAGGATGTTTGGAACAAGAAGGAGATGGAGTTCTTGGAGCTCAAGCAGGGAAACATGACCGTGGCTGAATATGCAGTCAAGTTTGAGGAGCTGGTGAGGTACTTTCCCTATTATCAAGGGAGAGATGGTGATAGCTCCAAATGTGTGAAGTTTCTTAATGGCTTGTGACCTGAAGTAAAGCAAGTTGTGAATTACCAAGGTGTTCGTTAGTTCCCACTCTTGGTTAACATGTGCCGGATTTGGGATGAAGACTTTCGAGACAGGGCGGCCTGCTATAGGAGTATAGGTCCAATGAAGAACAAAAAGAATGGACCTCAACATCAGGGAAAACCGTACTCGATCCCTCCTAAGCAATATGGTAACCGTCCCAACAATCAGAAGACTGTTGCTATAGGAATTGTGGGTGGTAGTGGTGGCAAACCCAATACCTTCCCCACAAATATCACTTGTTATAGATGTGGTAAGCTAGGGCACATCTCCTCAAATTGTCCAGATAAAGGTATGGCATGTTTTAATTGTGGACAAAAAGGGAATATTCAGAGAGATTGTCCATATCCCAAGAAGAAGCAAAATGGTGGGGGCCCGAATGACCAAACTGGACATCCAAAGGCCACTGGAAGAGTCTTTACCCTTAACAGTGCTGAAGCTTCGAAATCCAAAGATCTAATCCAAGGTAAATGTTTCATAAATGGGATTCCTGTACTTGGGTTGTTTGATTTCAGTGCAACCCATTCTTTTATATCTTATTTATGTGTAGGGAAACTTAAGCTTTATGTGTCTTCTTTAAATAAAGATATGGTGGTAGAGACCCCAACTAGTGGTTCTATGTTAACTTCTAATGTGTGTTTGGATTGTCCTATGGAAATTTCTAGTAGAACCTTCTTGATTGATCTGATTTGTTTGCCTTTGAGCCAGATTGATGTTATTCTTGGTATGGACTAGTTATCTTCCAACCATGTCTTGTTAAATTGTTTTCATAAAACTGTGGTGTTTGATGATTCTGGAGTGAGTAAGGATATGATATTTATCTCTGCCAACCAAGTTGTGACATCTTTAAAAGAAGATGCTCAAGTGTACATGATCTTGTCTAACCTGGAAATAGAGACGAAGGTTTCCATGTGCGACCTCCTTGTTGTCAGAGAGTTTCCTGAAGTGTTCCCTGAGGATATATTCGGTCTACCACCCGAGAGAGAGATAGAGTTTTCCATAGACCTGGTACCTGGTGCTGGACCCATATCCATAGCCCCTTATAGGATGTCTCCTATAGAGTTAGCTGAGCATAAGAAACAGTTAGAGGAGTTGTTGGAGAAGCGGTTTGTGAGACCCAATGTGTCTCCATGGGGAGCACCAGTGTTGTTAGTAAAGAAGAAAGATGGGACCATGAGGTTGTGTGTAGACTACCGGCAATTGAATAAGGTGACGATTAAGAATAAGTACCCTTTGCCTAGAATAGATGACCTTATGGACCAACTGGTAGGAGCTTGTGTGTTTAGCAAGATAGACCATAGGTCAGGTTACCATCAAATTCGAGTGAAGTCTGAAGACATACCAAAGACTGCTTTTAGATCCCTCTAAGATAGAAGCCGTTCTTGAGTGGGAAAGTCCTAAATCTGTTTTTGAGATTAGGAGTTTTCTGGGTTTAGCAAGAAGGGCATACCCTTCTTGTGTGCATGAACAGTAATAAAAACTGGAATTGCAAAACCCTAAAATTATTCTCCTCTCCAAAAAACTCCCTAAACTAAAACCCTGGTGCTGTTATATAGGTCCTCAGCCCCAAAGCTTACAAATATGTTTTAAGTCCAAGCCCATAAATAAAATAAAATCTAGACAAGATAAGATAAGATTGGATGGAATAAAATCTGGACAAGATAAGATAAGATTGGATGGAATAAAATCAGGATAAAATAAAATCTAGATGGAATAAAATTTGGATAAGATAAGATTTGATCAAATAAAATTGTCTTCTCTCTTCAAGTTCAAGCCCAATTCCGGATTCAAGCCCAATTGCTTATAATTCTCCTGAAATTAAATTAAAAACACAAAATTAGTCAAGTAGGCCCAAATGATAAAACTGCATAATTAATTTGATAATTAAGGCTAATCAGTAATTAAAATGGTGACAAAAAGGGTTAAGAAATAGGAGAAAATAATGACACATCAATCACTAGTGAGTTACTAGGAGATATCAGGGAAGGCCAGAAGATCGATCATTTTCTGAGGACCCAGTGAGAACCTATAGAGTCAGGAAGAGATAGTAGTTTCAAGGTTGGATCGGATGGAGTCTTGAGACTTCAAGATAGGATTTGTGTTCCGAATGTGCCTGAACTTAGGAAGATGATCCTAGAGGAAGGACGTAGGAGTAACTTGAGCATACATCCTGGTGCTACCAAGATGTATCAGGATTTGAAGATGATGTTTTGGTGGCCCAACATGAAGAGAGAGGTTAGTGAGTTTGTGTATGCAAGTTTAGTCTATCAGAAGGCTAAGTTAGAACACCCAGAGACCTTCTGGGAAGTTACAACCCTTGGAGATATCCCAGTGGAAGTGGGATAGTATTTCCATGGATTTTGTCGTAGGACTACCTAGAACCCCCAGAGGTTTTGATTCTATCTGGGTTATTGTTGACAGGTTGACCAAGTTTACTCACTTTATTCCCATCAATATCAGATTTTTCCTTGGAAAAGTTGACCTCCTTGTATATTAGTGAGATTGTTAGATTACATGGTGTGCCATCTAGCATAGTGTCTGATAGAGATCCTAGGTTTACCTCTATATTTTGGGAGAGCCTGAACAAAGCATTGTGAACCAAGCTTAGACTAAGTTCAACCTACCATCCTCAGACTGATGGCCAAACTGAACGGACCATTCAATCATTGGAGGACTTTTTAAGGGCATGTGTCTTAGAGCAGAAGAGAAGTTGGGAGAGTTTCCTGCCATTGATAGAGTTCACTTACAACAACAGTTTTCACTCTACCATTGGCATGGATCCCTATGAAGCTTTATATGGTAGAAGGTGTAGGACATCTCTATGTTGGCTAGAGCCCGGAGAAGACCTCACCTTAGGACCTGAAGTGGTACAGCAAACCATCGAGAAGGTGAAGTTGATCCAAGAAAGGAGGAGGACGGCTCAGAGTAGACAGAAAAGTTATCAGGATAAGAGGAGGAAAGATTTGGAATTCGAGGTTGGTGATCATGTATTCTTGAGAGTCACTCCGTGGACTGGGGTTGGTCGAGCATTGAAATCCCGAAAACTCTCACCTCGCTTTATCAGTCCTTTCCTAATTCTTAAGAGAGTTGGCCCTATGGCATACCAAATTGCATTACCCCCATCACTTTCTAATCTTCACAATGTCTTTCATGTGTCTCAACTCCATAAGTATATCCATGATCCATCTCATCTGGTCGAATTGGATGACGTACAAGTAAAAGAGAACTTGACATATGAAACATTGCCTTTGAGGATCGGGGATGGACGAACAAAACACCTAAGAGGGAAGGAGATTCCATTGGTAAGGGTGATCTGGGGAGGTACATCAGGAGAAGATGCCACGTGGGAGTTAGAGTGTCAAATGGAAGCTGCCTATCCATCCTTGTTTGAGTCAGGTAAATTTTGAGGGCAAAATTTCTAAAAGGGTGGGAGAGTTGTAACGCCCTGAGATATTATAAGTTATAAATCGATTTTTAATTGTATTTATTGTGTTGTTTGACTATATAATAGACTTGAATGAGTTGAAGTATTCCTTGAACTAGTCATGGGTGAATTTCTTGATATAGATGTTGAATTACGTGGAGTTTTGTTGAGCTAAGTTGAAAGTATGAGATTTTAGATTTTACCCAAACCTAGTTCAATGAAGTTGCGATATTGGATTCTTTAACCTTTGGATCATCTTCAAAGTTTTCCTGGATATCCCTAAGATATGTTTCTACAGTCTGACCGTTGGGATCTTGAAAACAATAACTTTTGATCTCCCGCTATGTGAGAAAGGCGCGCTAAGCGCAATTCCAACCGAGGGGAATTGCATTGAGCGACCCAAAGCTGCACTAAGCCCATTTCCAACCGAGAGGAAGTGTGTTAAGTGCCCAGAAGGCCCGCTAAGCGAAAGTTGCAAGTTATAAATATGTCCTTAGCGTGAAAAACACGATTTTCACTCTCTTCTTCTCCCAAAAACGTCCCTCAAACCCTAAAACCTTATTTTCCACCACCCAAGACCATCGGTGGCCGCCGTGAGCCGCCGTTGCTTGCCATTGGAGCCCCATACCAAGAGGAACACTTTAATCGAAGTGGAATCCTCAGAATCCTCCTCGAAGATTCGGTGGAGAAAATCCCTCAATCTTCCATTTCAAAGTTTCTCTAAGGTAACCTTGACTTCTAAACCTTCTCCTAGCTAGTTTGAGTTCCTCTTAATGTCTCTTGTGTGTTGGGTACTGTAATAGGGTGTTTTTACAGTTCCTTTGAAAAACCATAGAGAATGAGACATTGTAAAAGTTATCTTTTTATAACCTTGAGGTTGTTTTTGCGGTATTCACTGAACCCTGATCGCATTGGCGTGATCAGAATTTCAAAAAGATGTTTCTTTTTTGTAGAACCCGAAATACTCCTCAGCCCTTTATGTTTTGACAGTGGTATTTGACCCCAAATGTTGCCTTTGACCTTGTTTTGATACTTATGCTAAAATTCCTTTCATTTTGGCGTAATAGAGACTTGTGTTGGACCAACAAGCACAAACGAGAGAGAGACCTCTAAGTGACGCAAAGAAGAACTGACGGAGAGCTCACGATAGGTGAGGGGAGTTATTATAAAATTTATCGTTTTGGCACCATAGTTAGGGTCAGGGAACCTAGCTATGAGAATATCCGCCTGTCCCTATTGCATGCTGATTTTCTTTCAAGAAAAAACTATGTTTTTAACGAATGGGATGCGATATATCTATTGTGGATGAATAACATTATTGTTTATTAAACTGGTGTTGTTTGAGACCTGGGGAGTGTGAACCTCTGGCATGGAAAATATATTTACATGCGGAATGAGACTCATTGTTGATGTCACTATTGGTAACTTTAACTGATATGTGGTGATGTTGATGTTTATAATGAATTTGATTTGAGATGAAGTTGTTAATAAAGACCATGTCAACATGAATTGATGGTATTGTTGATAATTATGTGAATATGAAATGAGGTCATTGTTGTGTTGATAACGTCATTGAGACGAGATGATGTCTATGTTAAGAATGATGTGAAAATGGAATGCTGATTGATGTTGGAAATGCTTTGGCATGTGCATGTTGTGTATGTTCGTGGGGGGCGAAGTGCACTGACCTTCCAGGGTCTTTGGAACTTGCTTTGGGCCACGTTCATACGTTGGATGTTGTGTATGTTCGTGGGGGGTGAAGTGCACTGATCTTCCAAGGTCTTTGGCACTTTCTTTGGGCCACGTTCATACATCGTATGTAGTGTATGTTCATAGGGGTTGGAGTGCACTGACCTTGTCGGATGGCCCAGACGTGGGTGACAAGCGTGGTTAAAGAATCTAAGCATTTCTGAGGGGATGCTTAGGCGCTTTAATTGGTCCATGGTCTTTGGAACTTGCTTTTGGCCATGTTCATAGCTCATACGACACAGGAAATAGAATAACTGTGGCAGAGTGTACTTTGTACTGAGGGGGCTTGTCACCTGGTAGGGAACTCCTTTTGGCCCCAGGCTGATCACCTATGGGGGAGGGGGGGATAGTTACATGCACAACCGGGTGGTCTCGACGAACTCTGCATGGTTTTCTAAGTGAGAGTGTCGTGTGGACACGTTTAGGCTATTTCCTGAGATTTGGTTGTTGGTACGTACCACATTGCATCTGAGAGTTGAGTCAGGTGCATGCATCATTCTGTGCAGTCTTGATTGAATCCATGGATGGATGATGAGTAATTTTTGAATATGGATGATGAGTAATTGTTGAATATGGATGATGAGTAATTGTCGGATGTGGACAATGAACAATTGTTGGATGTGAGTGTTGGATAATGAATGTTGTGTAAGCTCATGATGTTTGCTTATGTTTTCTTGCTAAATGTGATTATTTGGATTTAACATTGGTTCTTTATATATGAACTCACCCTTGCAATTTTATATCGTGTGGTTGATACCTGTGATGATCGCGAACCTTGTTCGTGGGAGCAGAATGACAGTAGTAGGGTGCAAGGATGAGATTCTGTTGAAGAGCCGCCAAGTCGACGTGATGACGTTGGGATTATTTTGGGGAGAGAGTTGTGTTTTGTTAATCAACTCCTCCATAGTGGTTCATGATTTCTTTTGTTGGATTAAGGATGCAAATCACAGATTTAATTATATCTACGAACTAGTTTAGTCTTCATTATGTGTATGATGTGTACTGAACTACTGTATTAATATTCATGTATTCGGTTAAACATTGGTGCGTGTTTGGGGACATATATATATATATATATATATATATATATATATATATATATATATATAATTGTGAAAATCAAATTTACTATGATTTTCATAAGCAAAAAATAATGGAGTTTTCACATAAAAGAAAGAAAAAGAATTTAATTTTCCAGTTATTAGAGTGGTGATATCGTAGCGACGAGGCAGGTCGTTACAAGTTGTTTTCAAACAAAATATACTTTTAAAAAACAAAGTTGCAGCAAAAAACTTTTCTATGCGGATCGTATTTCAAAACAAATAAGAATCGAACGTAATCCATACATAATCAATCCTTCCTTACACGTGATCCTTTATTAACTTCCTCTATTTCACAATCATTACTTGAATCTTTAAAACCTTGATAAAAACTTGGATGAGTTGATTAAACCTTGAATGAGTGAAAGATATGAACAAGAGAAAAAGACACAATCTTTTATACTGGTTCACTCTCTATTTCTAGAGAGCTAATCCAGTTATCTAATCCCCAACTTGAATTAGATTTCCATTATGCATCAAGAAATCACAATCAATATAAAATTGCTACCCACAAAAAAGAGACTAAAGCATCCAACACTAGGACCCTATGTGAATATAAGCCTTAGAGAACCCTACTCTTAGCCCAAACTAGAAAAACCTATTCTAGCATGTTGTAAGCAATTCACGCATAAACACAAGACCGTGTAAAAACCATACACATGAAAAAACCAAGTAGAAGAGATACAACCTGACCAATTTTTCCACAAAAACCTTGATGGATTGAGAAGTTGATCTTCTTCTACTCAAAAGACACAACTCACTTTCATGAAACGATCTTCCAAATCAAAAGATTAAGAAGTTGTGATTTAATCTAAAGCTTTTCTTCTCTTCTCTCGTTCACTATTGAAAGCACAAAATCTTGCTTATTTTGAGGCTACGAAGTAATTTTCAAGATGTAATGAGTATTCTTTATTGATCTATTGATTTTCAGATTGTTTAGATATGAACACCAGCTGATTATTTATAGAGAAAATAGTTATAACCGCCTATAATCAATTAAATCTTTAAGGTAATCAATTATTTCAATGAAATAATTGAAGGTAATCAATTATTTTAATGAAATAATTGATTAGATTATCCAAGTAATCGATTAAAGTGTTCTTGTTCACATATGAACAACTTAAAGTAGATAAAAGTAATCGGTTAATCCACCTGGCAATCGATTAAATGGGAGACTTCTAAAAAATCAGTCATTGTCTCAAATAACAGAATAATCGATTAAAATGCTATCATAATCGATTAAACCAATACGAGACTTAACTCTTTCAGCTTTCGACAGCTTGTTGTAATCAATTACAACAACTCTGTAATCGATTAAAACAAAGAGATTTTTCCTCTGAAGAAATTTTTCTAACATAAAAAATTTTCTTCACTCACACTATGATGACGCACAATGCAAAACAAATAACAAATCGTCGCAACCTACCCTTCGGCGGGAGGGCGACGCGTGACTCGCGGAATGCGTGTTCCATGAAAGGAATACGCGCGGAGTCGCCACCAACTTTTATTTGAGGAAAACGTCGGAAAAACCGGAAAAGACGCGATCTACGAACTTTTAAGTGAAAGGCTCGGGAGTTGTATTTACGCACGGGGAAGGTATTAGCACCCCACACGTCCGTCACAAGGGACGACAACCTTTAATCGAATGTGCAAACATGACTTTGATTTTTACGTTCCCTTTTATGTCCTTATATCCTTTATACCCTTTTTATATTTTTCTATTTTTGTGGTCGACAAGGGTGTTTCCCTTTGCTCCTACGTATTCCTCAATTGCGATGAGGAAATCAGACCTACGTAGTTCTTTCTTAGGCGTGAATCAAGTGACTCTTTTTTACTTGAAAGATGATCATTTTAAGGCGTTGGACCTTAAAAATGATCCATTTTACTTAGTAAGAAACTGAAATGATAAACTTTCAAAAACCTATTTTTGTGGACGAGCTTGACTAGGCGAGTTGATTTTAGCCTTAGTTTCACTTTAGTTATTAGTCAATTCGATTAAGAATGAGAAATCCCAAAGAGAAAACGTCCAATTGATTTTTCGCTTTATTTTACTAAAGGGGTATTTTTTTATTTTTTGTTATTATATTATTATTTACCTCTTTTTTTGGTTTCCAACGTGGTTGCGGCACGACCGATCGGTCGGAATTCATTTCAACCAAAGTTAACGGATAATACAATTCAAACAACCGGTGGAAATTTATTTTATTTTTAGGTTAAGCGAGAAATGACTTAAATAAAATGGCTTAAGCACGTCAAAAGGGGGTATAAAAGGTGAATGAAACGAGAATAAAAATACATGAAACCAAATGTGGACCACCACGGGTACATAGAATGAATTGAAAAGCTTGGTTTGAGGTACTTACCCGTTGAAGACTGAAGAACGATGAAGAACGAATGAAGAACGTCGAAGAACGGTCGAAAACCTTCGCGAAATCACTCACGGAAACGTTACGGAAGCGCCTCGGCTTGGATTTTCTTCACGGAAACAATTTTCCTAAGCAAATTCGAAAGAGAGAGAAGTGCCAAAGGGGTTGAACCCTTTTCTACTTCACTTCTCCCCCTATTTATAGAAAATTGGGGGAGAAGCTTGCCACCCAGCTCGCCCAGGTGAGTAGGGTTGCTTCCTCCAGAAGCAACAGCCTTCTGGAGGAATCTTCTGGAGGGCCCAAGTGGGCCTGGTTGCTATTTGCACCCCCATTTTTACTAAGTACACCCCCCTGCCCTTTTTTGGTGATTCTTTTTTCGTAAAGTTACGGAAACTTACGAATTTCGTAACGATACTTGTTTTCTTTTCGTAATGTTACAGAACCTTGCGGATTACATAATCATCCCCTTTTTTGACTTACGGAATGTTACGGAACCTCACTAATTGTGTAACGATGCTTCCATTTGATTTCCGGTGTGTCACGGAACCTTACGGATTGTGCATCAATATTTTCTTTTGTTTTCCGGCATGTCCCGGAATTTCACAAATTGCCTAATATGGGTGCCAAGCACCTCACAAGGACCAAACAAAAGTTGCATGTCATCAAGCAAAGGTCCCCGGACGAAATTAGGGTATGACAGTTGCCCCTCTTTACTTGTCTTTTATTGGAGATAAAAGGGAAGTAAAGATAAGACACTAATTTCGTTCTTCTCGGTTGACGAGATTCGCGGGTGACCATAAAATACCTCCGCATGTAAATGACTTGATGTCCCCGGGGGAACAAAAGGTGCAGAAAACGATGTCAGTCTCTGCATGCTATCAAGCGTTTTGTCTTACAGATAGCAAAAGAATGTTTATACGGATAACCACTCGGGTATTTCCGCCCGTCAACGTGACTCAAAAGTCAGTATGACAGATCTTATGAGCACGGAAGATGACGTAAATCTCCGCGTGTCAACGGGCTTGTCGGCCGCGATTGACGAAGGGCGCAGAATGACCATAATTTGTCTCTGTGTGCCATCGGACAAAACTGTGCCTGAATGGCAAAAAGGTGTGCGGAATGACCATAATTTGTCTCCGCATGTCATCGGGCCCGCCGCCTCTGGATGACAAAAGGGCGCAGAATGACCATAATTTGTCTCTGCGTGCCATCGGACACAACTGTGTCTGAATGGCAAAAAGGTGTGCGGAATGACCATAATTTGTCTCTGCATGTCATCGGGCCCACCGCCTCTGGATGACAAAAGGGCGCAGAATGACCATAATTTGTCTCTGCGTGCCATCGGACACAACTGTGTCTGAATGGCAAAAAGGTGTGCTGAATGACCATAATTTGTCTCCGCATGTCATCGGGCCCGCCGCCTCTGGATGACAAAAGGGTGCAGAATGACCATAATCTGTCTCTGCGTGCCATCGGACACAACTGTGCCTGAATGGCAAAAGGGTGTGCGGAATGACCATAATTTGTCTCCGCATGTCATCGGGCCCGCCGCCTCTGGATGACAAAAGGGCGCAGAATGACCATTATTTGTCTCTGCGTGCCATCGGACACAACTGTGTCTAAATGGCAAAAAGGTGTGTGGAATGACCATAATTTGTCTCCGCATGTCATCGGGCCTGCCGCCTCTGGATGACAAAAGGGCGCAGAATGACCATAATTTGTCTCTGCGAGCCATCGGACACAACTGTGTCTGAATGGCAAAAAGGTGTGCGGAATGACCATAATTTTTCTCCGCATGTCACATGACCTCAGGGTCAGTATGACAGAGATTGTGGGGTGGCCGACAAAAGCAAGGCTCTTGCTCCTACGTATCCTCCAATGAGGAACTCATACCTACGTAGTTCTGGATAACTTGTGAGACTTGAAAAGTCTCCATCGGAAGATGCTGACATCCCCGGAAAGGGCGCAGATGACCACATTGGCCTCTGCTCGTCAATCACACTTGGGGTCACTGAATGACGAGGTGTGGATAACCGTAAGGTGTCTCCGCGAGCTACCAGCTCTTGGGTCATGGTAACAAAAGCGGTGTGGTCGACAAAAGCAAGGCTTTTGCTCCTACGTATCCTCAAATGAGGAACTCAGACCTACGTAGTTCTGGACAACTTGTGAGACTTGAAAAAGTCTCGGTGTTTTCTCCACTAAAATGCAAACATGCTTTAGTAAAGAGACAAATATTCCAACTGATTAGAGCAGCATATGCTTTTTTGAGTGAAAAACAATGCGTCTACCGGGGAAGGAGAGTATGCTGATGAAATTTTCTCATAACCACAAATGAGATTTTGGATGTTAGCATTTCATTTCTACATGATCATTTAGAGGAAACACCGGGTTCAACCAAAATAGAAGAAAATCACTCAAAGTGTATCAATCTCGCACAGGTAAGTGTTTCATCCTAATTCCGAACCATAGATATGTCATGACTTGACTTTGCAAATTATTTCCTATTGTTAGTGTTTAGCTCTACTGAGCTGTAAAAGATTGGCTAAGATTTTGTTAAAACATGAACACTTAGACAATGAAGGAAAGCTGGAGTTGCTGCACATGATGTCCAACGTTATGACAAGGAATAAGAACGGGCTGCACAATGCACAAGGCAAGATAAAATGTCTAATGAAGAATTGAAGTTGAAGGATCCACGATGTCGGATACAATGTCCTGACATCCTGCTCGAAAACACTGGAAGTGCTGTACAATGCAAGATAAAAGTCAAGTGAAGCATTGAAGCTGCAGGATCCAAGATGTCGGATACGATGTCCTGACATCTGGCCCGAAAATACTGGACATATAAATCTGTTATATCTTTAACAGATTATTGTGCAGTTAGCAAGAGATAAGAAGATCTATCTTTAGGAACGAATTAAAAGATCATTATGGTTCGAATTTCAAAGTAGAAGAGTTCGTTCAGGGATTAAAGATTAAAGATTAAAGATTCAAACTAAAAGATCAAAAGTTATCTTTTAGTTCTTTAACTGCAGATTTTCAGGAAGAAGATAGATCTCCTCCAGCATCAAGAACTTGCAGCCCAGAATCGTACACGGCTATATAATCATGGAGGCTGCACGAGTTCTGGACCAAGTCCGGGATTGAAGAGTTATTTTGTGAGTTTTAGGACTTGAGTGTTTTTGTGAGCCACCTTGATGGTATACTAACATCAAGTGTTGGACCTGAGTGTGTAGAGTTGATCTCTATTGTGTAGGGTTGATCCCATTTGTTCAGAGTTGATCTCTGGTGTGTCTTTGAATAAATTGTAAACACGGGAGTGTGAGTGAGAGGGAGTGAGCAGAGGTTCTCATATCTAAGATTGGGTCTTAGGTAGAGATCGCACGGGTAGTGGTTAGGTGAGAAGGTTGTAAACAGGGGTTGTTAGACCTTGAACTAACACTATTGAGAGTGGATTTCCTCCCTGGCTTGGTAGCCCCCAGATGTAGGTGAGGTTGCACCGAACTGGGTAAACAATTCTCTTGTGTTATTACTTGTTTAATCTGTTCATACGGACACACATAAACTGCATGTTCTGAAGCGTGATGTCGTGACATCCTGTACGACATCTGTCCCCTGGTATCAGAATTTCAATTGGTATCAGAGCCAACACTCGAAATCACAGAGTGAGATCTGGGGAGATAAATTCTGATGAACATGGAGAAAGAAGGAGGACCAGTGAACAGACCACCAATTCTTGATGGAAACAACTATGAATACTGGAAAGCAAGAATGGTGGCCTTCCTCAAATCACTGGATAGCAGAACCTGGAAAGCTGTCATCAAAGGCTGGGAACATCCCAAGATGCTGGACACAGAAGGAAAGCCCACTGATGAATTGAAGCCAGAAGAAGACTGGACTAAAGAAGAGGACGAATTGGCACTTGGAAACTCCAAAGCTTTGAATGCACTATTCAATGGAGTTGACAAGAACATCTTCAGACTAATCAACACTTGCACAGTGGCCAAAGATGCATGGGAGATCCTGAAAATCACTCATGAAGGAACCTCCAAAGTGAAGATGTCCAGATTACAACTCTTGGCTACAAGATTCGAAAATCTGAAGATGAAGGAGGAAGAGTGTATTCATGACTTCCACATGAACATTCTTGAAATTGCCAATGCTTGCACTGCCTTGGGAGAGAGGATAACAGATGAAAAGCTGGTGAGGAAGATCCTCAGATCCTTGCCTAAGAGATTTGACATGAAAGTCACTGCAATAGAGGAGGCCCAAGACATTTGCAACATGAGAGTAGATGAACTCATTGGTTCTCTTCAAACCTTTGAGCTAGGACTCTCGGATAGGGCTGAAAAGAAGAGCAAGAATCTGGCTTTCATGTCCAATGGTGAAGGAGAAGAAGATGAGTATGACCTGGCTACTGATGAAGGTCTGACAAATGCAGTTGTGCTCCTTGGAAAGCAGTTCAACAAAGTGCTGAACAGAATGGACAAGAGGCAGAAACCACATGTCCAGAACATCCCTTTCGACATCAGGAAAGGCAGTAAATACCAGAAAAGATCAGATGTAAAGCCCAGTCACAGCAAAGGAATTCAATGCCATGGGTGTGAAGGCTATGGACACATCATAGCTGAATGTCCCACTCATCTCAAGAAGCACAGGAAGGGACTCTCTGTATGTCAATCTGATACAGAGAGTGAACAAGAAAGTGATTCTGACAGAGATGTGAATGCACTCACTGGGATATTTGAAACTGCTGAAGATTCAAGTGATACAGGCAGTGAAATCACTTTTGATGAGCTTGCTACATCCTATAGAAAACTATGCATCAAAAGTGAGAAGATCCTTCAGCAAGAAGCACAACTGAAGAAGGTCATTGCAGATCTGGAGGCTGAGAAGGAGGCACATGAAGAGGAGATTTCTGAACTTAAAGGAGAAGTCGGTTTTCTGAACTCTAAATTGGAAAACATGACCAAATCAATAAAGATGCTGAATAAAGGCTCAGATATGCTTGATGAAGTGCTGCTGCTTGGAAAGAATGCTGGAAACCAGAGAGGGCTTGGATTTAATCCTAAGTCTGCTGGCAGAACGACCATGACAGAATCTGTTCCTGCCAAAAACAGGACTGGAGCCACGATGTCACAACATCGGTCTCGACATCATGGAATGCAGCAGAAAAAGAGCAAAAGAAAGAAGTGGAGGTGTCACTACTGTGGCAAGTACGGTCACATAAAGCCCTTTTGCTATCATCTACATGGCCATCCACATCATGGAACTCAAAGCGGCAACAGCAGAAAGAAGATGATGTGGGTTCCAAAACACAAGGCTGTTAGTCTTGTTGTTCATACTTCACTTAGAGCATCAGCTAAGGAAGATTGGTACCTAGATAGCGGCTGTTCCCGACACATGACAGGAGTCAAAGAATTCCTGCTGAATATTGAGCCCTGCTCCACTAGTTATGTGACATTTGGAGATGGCTCTAAAGGAAAGATCATTGGAATGGGAAAGCTAGTTCATGATGGGCTTCCTAGTCTGGACAAAGTACTGCTGGTGAAGGGACTGACTGCAAACTTGATCAGCATCAGTCAGCTGTGTGATGAAGGATATAATGTGAACTTCACAAAGTCAGAATGCTTGGTGACAAATGAGAAGAGTGAAGTTCTAATGAAGGGCAGCAGATCAAAAGACAATTGTTACCTATGGACACCTCAAGAAACCAGCTACTCCTCCACATGTCTATCCTCCAAAGAAGGTGAAGTCAGAATATGGCATCAAAGATTTGGACATCTGCACTTAAGAGGCATGAAGAAAATCATTGACAAAGGTGCTGTTAGAGGCATTCCCAATCTGAAAATAGAAGAAGGCAGAATCTGTGGTGAATGTCAGATTGGAAAGCAAGTCAAGATGTCCCACCAGAAGCTTCAACATCAGACCACTTCCAGGGTACTGGAACTACTTCACATGGATTTGATGGGGCCTATGCAAGTTGAAAGCCTTGGAGGAAAGAGGTATGCCTATGTTGTTGTGGATGATTTCTCCAGATTTACCTGGGTCAACTTTATCAGAGAGAAATCAGAAACCTTTGAAGTATTCAAAGAGTTGAGTCTAAGACTTCAAAGAGAAAAGGACTGTGTGATCAAGAGAATCAGGAGCGACCATGGCAGAGAATTTGAAAACAGCAGGTTCACTGAATTCTGCACATCTGAAGGCATCACTCATGAGTTCTCTGCAGCCATTACACCACAACAGAATGGCATAGTTGAAAGGAAAAACAGGACCTTGCAAGAGGCTGCTCGGGTCATGCTTCATGCCAAAGAACTTCCCTATAATCTCTGGGCAGAAGCCATGAACACAGCATGCTACATCCACAACAGAGTCACACTGAGAAGAGGGACTTCAACCACCCTGTATGAAATCTGGAAAGGGAGGAAGCCATCTGTCAAGCACTTTCACATCTTTGGAAGTCCATGTTACATCTTGGCAGATAGAGAGCAAAGGAGAAAGATGGATCCCAAGAGTGATGCAGGAATATTCCTGGGATACTCTACAAACAGCAGAGCATATAGAGTATTCAATTCCAGAACCAGAACAGTGATGGAATCCATCAATGTGGTTGTTGATGATCTGTCTCCAGCAAGAAAGAAAGATGTCGAAGAAGATGTCAGAACATCGGGAGACAATGTAGCAGATGCAGCTAAAAGTGGAGAAAATGCAGAAAACTCTGATCCTGCTACAGATGATTCAAACATCAACCAACCTGACAAGAGACCCTCCATTAGAATCCAGAAGATGCACCCCAAGGAGCTGATTATAGGAGATCCAAACAGAGGGGTCACTACAAGATCAAGGGAGGTTGAGATCGTCTCAAACTCATGTTTTGTCTCCAAAATTGAGCCCAAGAACGTGAAAGAGGCACTGACAGATGAGTTCTGGATCAATGCCATGCAAGACGAATTGGAGCAATTCAAAAGGAATGAAGTCTGGGAGCTAGTTCCTAGGCCCGAGGGAACTAATGTGATTGGCACCAAGTGGATCTTCAAGAACAAAACCAATGAAGAAGGTGTCATAACCAGAAACAAGGCCAGACTGGTTGCTCAAGGCTACACTCAGATTGAAGGTGTAGACTTTGATGAGACTTTTGCCCCAGTTGCTAGACTTGAGTCCATCAGATTATTACTTGGTGTGGCTTGCATCCTCAAATTCAAGCTGTACCAGATGGATGTGAAGAGCGCATTTCTGAATGGATACCTGAATGAAGAAGTCTATGTGGAGCAGCCAAAGGGATTTGCAGACCCGACTCATCCAGATCATGTATACAGGCTCAAGAAGGCTCTCTATGGATTGAAGCAAGCTCCAAGAGCTTGGTATGAAAGGCTGACAGAGTTCCTTACTCAGCAAGGGTATAGGAAGGGAGGAATTGACAAGACTCTCTTTGTCAAACAAGATGCTGAAAACTTGATGATTGCACAGATATATGTTGATGACATTGTGTTTGGAGGGATGTCGAATGAGATGCTTCGACATTTTGTCCAACAGATGCAATCTGAATTTGAGATGAGTCTTGTTGGAGAGCTGACTTATTTTCTGGGACTTCAAGTGAAGCAGATGGAGGACTCCATATTCCTCTCACAAAGCAGGTATGCAAAGAACATTGTCAAGAAGTTTGGGATGGAGAATGCCAGCCATAAAAGAACACCTGCACCTACTCACTTGAAGCTGACAAAGGATGAAGCTGGCACCAGTGTTGATCAAAGCCTGTACAGAAGCATGATAGGGAGCTTATTATATTTAACAGCTAGCAGACCCGACATCACCTATGCAGTAGGTGTTTGTGCAAGATATCAAGCCAATCCTAAGATAAGTCACTTGACTCAAGTAAAGAGAATTTTGAAATATGTAAATGGCACCAGTGACTATGGGATTATGTACTGTCATTGTTCAAATCCAATGCTGGTTGGGTATTGTGATGCTGATTGGGCTGGAAGTGCAGATGACAGAAAAAGCACTTCTGGTGGATGCTTCTATTTGGGAACCAATCTTATTTCATGGTTCAGCAAGAAGCAAAACTGTGTGTCCCTATCTACAGCAGAAGCCGAGTATATTGCAGCAGGAAGCAGCTGTTCACAGCTAGTTTGGATGAAGCAGATGCTGAAGGAGTACAATGTCGAACAAGATGTCATGACATTGTACTGTGACAACATGAGTGCTATTAATATTTCTAAAAATCCTGTTCAACACAGCAGAACCAAGCACATTGACATTAGACATCACTATATCAGAGATCTTGTTGATGATAAAGTGATCACACTGAAGCATGTTGACACTGAGGAACAAATAGCAGATATTTTCACAAAGGCTTTGGATGCAAATCAGTTTGAAAAACTGAGGGGCAAGCTGGGCATTTGTGTGCTAGAGGAATTATAGCAACTACAGCAATCTGAACGTGCCCAAACGAATCACTTAGCATTAATAGCACGTTCACTACTGAACCAAGGAAAATTCGACCGTTGCTTCACACGGCCCTCTACATTCCTCATTCAAATATATATCTGCTTGACATTCGTGTTTTCATCAGCATTTCCCAATAGTTTTCTGAGATTTACGAAATCATTCCAAACGCTCTGCTTTTCCATGGCTACCTCATCAAAAGAAACTGCAGCTTCTGGTTCACCATCTGTCCCATCATCTCCACACCAGGAACAACCTGAACTCAACATCCAACCCATCCAAATAATTCCTGGTCAAGCCTCTGTCCCTGAGAAACTGGTTCCCAGAAGACCACAGGGAGTGAAGATTGCTGAAAACCCTAGCCCTGCAACGAGTCCTAGGGAAGTAGACACGGAGATGGACAAGAAAATACGCAGCATTGTGAGTAGCATCTTGAAAGACGCCTCTGTTCCTGAAGCTGATGAAGATGTCCCAACATCGTCCAACCCAAATGTTTCTGTGCCTGATGTCAAGAAAGATGTTCCAACATCTTCCGCTCCAAATGCTGAAGCACTCCCTTCACCCAGTGAAGAGGGATCAACTGAGGAAGATGATCAAGCCGCAGAGGAGACTCCTGCACCAAGGGCACCAGAACCTGCTCCAGGTAACCTCATTGACCTTGAAGAAGTAGAATCTGATGAAGAACCCATTGCCAACAGGTTGGCACCGGGCATTGCAGAAAGGTTACAAAGCAGAAAGGGAAAAACTCCCCTTAAGAGGTCTGGACGAATCAAGACTATGGCCCAGAAGAAGAGTACTCCAATCACTCCTGCCACATCCAGAAGAAGCAAGGTTGTTATCCCCTCCAAGAAAAGGAAAGAAATTTCCTCATCTGATTCTGATGAGGATGTCGAACTAGATGTCTCGACATCTAAGAGGGCCAAGAAATCTGGGAAGAAGGTGCCTGAAAATGTTCCTGATGCACCATTGGACAACATCTCTTTCCACTCCATTGGCCATGTTGAAAAGTGGAAATATGTGTATCAACGTAGACTTGCCTTGGAAAGAGAACTGGGAAGAGCTGCCATGGATTGCAAGGAGATCATGGACCTCATCAAGGCTGCTGGACTGCTGAAGACTGTCAGCAAGTTGGGAGACTGTTATGAAGGCCTAGTCAGGGAATTCATTGTCAACATTCCCTCTGACATATCAAACAGAAAAAGTGATGATTATCAAAGAGTGTTTGTCAGAGGAAAGTGTATTAGATTCTCCCCTGCTGTGATAAACAAATATCTGGGCAGACCTACTGATGGAGTGATAGATATTGATGTTTCTGAGCATCAAATTGCCAAGGAAATCACTGCCAAACGAGTCCAGCATTGGCCAAGGAAAGGGAAGCTTTCAGCAGGGAAGTTAAGTGTGAAGTATGCAATTCTGCACAGGATTGGAGCTGCAAACTGGGTTCCCACCAATCATACTTCCACTGTTGCCACAGGTTTGGGTAAATTTCTGTATGCTGTTGGAACCAAATCCAAATTTAATTTTGGAAACTATATCTTTGATCAAACTGTCAAGCATTCAGAATCATTTGCTGTCAAATTACCCATTGCCTTCCCTACTGTATTATGTGGCATTATGTTGAGTCAGCATCCCAATATGTTAAACTACACTGACTCTGTGATGAAGAGAGAATCTCCTCTATCCCTGCATTACAAACTGTTTGAAGGGACACATGTCCCAGACATTGTCTCGACATCTGTCTCGACATCAGGGAAAGCTGCTGCTTCAGGTGCTGTGTCCAAGGATGCTCTGATTGCTGAACTCAAGGACACATGCAAGGTGCTGGAAGCAGCCATCAAAGCCACCACAGAGAAGAAGATGGAGCTAGAACTGCTGATCAAAAGGCTCTCAGAAAGTGGCATTGATGGTGAAGCAGCTGAGGAAGATGGTGAAGCAGCTGAAGTAGAAGAAGAAGCTGCTGAGGAAGAAGGAGAAGCAGCTGAAGAAGAAGAAGAAGCTGCTGAGGAAGAGGAAGATGCAGCAGAAGAGACAGAATCAGATGATGATTCTGAAGCCACCCCATGATCATCAGACCTTTAATTTTGTTTTTCACTGTTACTAGATATAGGGGCATGTCCCTTTGAACAATTGATTGTTATTGGTCTGTAATATTTGCACTTTAATTTCATGCATCCTACTTTTGCCAAATTTATGTCTAAAAAGGGGGAGTAATAGTATTATGCTTGCTATTATGCATGATTTTGAGTAGTAGGATACTATGTATGATGTATGGCAGTAGGATACGATGTATGCATGATTCATAACCTTGAGGGGGAGTTGTATGACGTTGAGGGGGAGACTGCTGCTGCTGATGATGATTGATGTAAGCTACTAGAAGATGCTGCAGTAGGAGCATGAAGACAGGGGGAGCAGATAGCGGATGTCACATGAGATGTCTTGACATCCTGGAGAAGACTAGTAGCTGATAGAAGATGATGCAGGAAGCATGGAGACAGGGGGAGCAGAAGCAGAAAGCTGATGTCACGCGAGATGTCTTGACATCCTGGAGAAGACTTGTAGATTAGCAACTTGAAGAATTTCCGCTGTGCTTGATTACTCTGAAAATGGAAGTTGCTGATCCCACATGCATAACTGCTCGTACCTGCTCAGGAAGTGTCTAAGTATGTTTTAGACAAAATTTGCCAAAGGGGGAGATTGTTAGTGTTTAGCTCTACTGAGCTGTAAAAGATTGGCTAAGATTTTGTTAAAACATGAACACTTAGACAATGAAGGAAAGCTGGAGTTGCTGCACATGATGTCCAACGTTATGACAAGGAATAAGAACGGGCTGCACAATGCACAAGGCAAGATAAAATGTCTAATGAAGAATTGAAGTTGAAGGATCCACGATGTCGGATACAATGTCCTGACATCCTGCTCGAAAACACTGGAAGTGCTGTACAATGCAAGATAAAAGTCAAGTGAAGCATTGAAGCTGCAGGATCCAAGATGTCGGATACGATGTCCTGACATCTGGCCCGAAAATACTGGACATATAAATCTGTTATATCTTTAACAGATTATTGTGCAGTTAGCAAGAGATAAGAAGATCTATCTTTAGGAACGAATTAAAAGATCATTATGGTTCGAATTTCAAAGTAGAAGAGTTCGTTCAGGGATTAAAGATTAAAGATTAAAGATTCAAACTAAAAGATCAAAAGTTATCTTTTAGTTCTTTAACTGCAGATTTTCAGGAAGAAGATAGATCTCCTCCAGCATCAAGAACTTGCAGCCCAGAATCGTACACGGCTATATAATCATGGAGGCTGCACGAGTTCTGGACCAAGTCCGGGATTGAAGAGTTATTTTGTGAGTTTTAGGACTTGAGTGTTTTTGTGAGCCACCTTGATGGTATACTAACATCAAGTGTTGGACCTGAGTGTGTAGAGTTGATCTCTATTGTGTAGGGTTGATCCCATTTGTTCAGAGTTGATCTCTGGTGTGTCTTTGAATAAATTGTAAACACGGGAGTGTGAGTGAGAGGGAGTGAGCAGAGGTTCTCATATCTAAGATTGGGTCTTAGGTAGAGATCGCACGGGTAGTGGTTAGGTGAGAAGGTTGTAAACAGGGGTTGTTAGACCTTGAACTAACACTATTGAGAGTGGATTTCCTCCCTGGCTTGGTAGCCCCCAGATGTAGGTGAGGTTGCACCGAACTGGGTAAACAATTCTCTTGTGTTATTACTTGTTTAATCTGTTCATACGGACACACATAAACTGCATGTTCTGAAGCGTGATGTCGTGACATCCTGTACGACATCTGTCCCCTGGTATCAGAATTTCACCTATCAAATCAAAAATTATATGCGTGATCATGGATCAATAGGACTTCCCTTGGGAATGGGTTCTTTTGGTGGGTTTTTCGGCTTTTGTGTGTTTTTGGCCTTTTCCTTTTCTGTTTTTGTTTTGCGCGAGGCGAACAAGTCACCGACGCACAGGATTTTGGTTGGTAACCAAAGGGAGAAGACCACTTTCAGATCGTGGTTTCCTTTCCTTTTTTGTTTATTTGGTGACAATTCTGTACTGTTCAGATATTGTCTGGTCCAAAGACCTTTCTGCACATTTCTTCTGATTTCTTTCGATCCTTGATCAGGAGCTTTCTTTCCTTCCTTTTACTTTCTCCCATTCTTTGGTTGGGAATTTTCTTTCTTTTCTTTTCGCTTTCTCCCACTCTTTGATTGGGAATTTCCTTTCCTTTTTTGTTTATTTGATTGGAAATTTTCCTTCTCTTCTTTTTTGCTTCCGAGGGTAAGGATTGACATTCTCACCCTGGGTCAAGGTTTATGGTGAGTTAGGATTTTGGCTCAAGACTTGTAGAATGGCTAGGCATGATACATGTCAGGGTTTGGTTTGGTTCAAGGATAAAAGGGATGCCCCACATTATTTCCATGACACAAATGCAAAAATGATGATTTGGAAATTTTATGCAAAACTGGTCATGCATGCACCTATGCAGACACTCAAGTGTCAAATTTTTATGGTCATGTGATGCTAGGGCTCATGATTCATTTCCTCTATTTTTAGTCAACCCAATGTTTCCAAAATATGTTCTTTTATCAATTTGTGCATTCATTTGAGTCCATTTCGGGCGTCCGGGAAAATTTTCACAGCATTCACCCTTCAGGTGTATACACATTTTTCAAAAACTAGTTATGATCAGTGAATTTTTTCAAAGAAAAGTTGGAAGTCATCTCTTTTCAAAAGCATGTTGGTTTTTCAGCTAGACAACTTATTTTTCTTTTTTCTCTTTTTTGTTTTTTCATTTGTTCATTTCTTTTTCTGGTTTGTTTTTGTTTTTTTCCCCTTTTTTTCATGAGGTATTTTGCTATATACATGCATATCCAAGGTATCTTGCTACCTAAACATACATATATATATTTTGTTAGGTATCTTTTTGCTACATACATGCATATCTAAGGTATCTTGCTACCTAAACATACAAATATATTTTGTGAGGTAGTTGTTTGCTACCTAAATTACATACATGCATATCTAAGGTATTTTTCACTACCTAAACACGCATACATATATTTTGTGAGGTATGACTACCTTCCAAGCTTGTGCTCGTTTTATTTAAATTCTTAGGATCATAAGCAACTAGGTGTGTCCCAATATGACTTGAGAAACAAAAGGTGATCAAATAGCAAGCAGAAATTTAAAAGTTACTAGGTTGCCTCCTAGTAGCGCTTCTTTAACGTCTTGAGCTGGACGCCTAATGATTTGTCGGTCATGGACCTAGTACTTTGCTTACCTTTGGCTTTGGACTTGGTCGCCCATTGGTCGGCCATGTGTCGTAGGCAACGCTCTAACCTTTTTGTGGATGAGCTGAGGTGAACTCTAGAAGTGGTGGCGGTGTGTCTATTGCCCGCTACCGGCCATCCCAATGCTGTTGTGGTGTTTCGCCCTGTGCCTTCCTGGGGGCGCAGTACTTCTTGATGAAAGCCCGGTTAATGCGGGACCTAATGACCTTGTTGGGGGCAACGGGCACTCCGTAGAACTAACAGAGGCCCGTAATTAGAGCTAGCAACTCTAATACCCTATTGGCCTTCTTCGGGTCCACAGAGTGTTTTGCGGGCACGATCCCTGCAAACAATAGATGACATCAGAAATCAGAAATCAGTTGGGGAGAGGTGCGTACTTACCTAGGTCACGATGGCATAAACTTGATGGGGGGACGGGCGCCCTGTAGGATTTGCAGAGGCCTGTAACCAAAGCTGGAAACCCCAGGGCCCTGTTGGACGTCTCTGGGTCCACTGGGTGTCTTGCGGGCGCGATCCCTGCAAACAGTAGATGGCATTAGAAATTAGTTGGAAATAATGCATACCTACCTATGTCGGGACGGCACAGACCAACTGATACTTCCGCAGGGGGAGATCGGCATTACGGTCGCTGGGCAGAATGTTGCAAAGTAACAACGTCATTTATATCTGTGTAAGAGTGGTCATGTTGGTGCGCATGATCCACACTCGTCTCTTTGCAGCGGCACGGGTGAAATCTTGCCCCGGTATGCATAGTAGCTGCGTGATAGCCTCCCTCTCTGGTTGTGCTTGCACAGTTGGTCGCCCTCCAATATTAGGGGGTGGCCTAGAAACTGATAAAAGGAAACTACTAGCCCCTTAACCGGGAGCGCGAGTCTCGGTTAAGCATTTAAGGGCAGAGGACCTTAAATTATCTTAAGGTGTGGATATGGGGCCCACTGAGAGTGAGAACGCGTAGCCCTCTAATGGTGAGGGCGTGCAACCCTTTGAAGGCGAGGGCGTGTAGCCCACTGAAGGTAAGGACGTGTAGTCCTCTAAAGGTGAGGACATGTAGTCCTCGGAAGGTGAGGGCGAGGACATGTTGTCCTCTGAAGGCGAGGACGTGTAGTCCTCTGAAGGTGAGGACATGTAGTCCTCGGAAGGTGAGGGCGTGTAGCCCTACGAAGGCGAGGGCGCATAGCCCTCTGAAGGTGAGAACATGTAGTCCTCGGAAGGTGAAGGCGTGTAGCCCTACGAAGGCGAGGGCGCGTAGCCCTCTGAAGGTGAGGACATGTAGTCCTCTGAAGATGAGGACGTATAGTCCTCGGAGCCGAGGGCGTGTAGCCCTCTAAAGGTGAGGACATGTAGTCCTCTGAAGGTGAGGGCGTGTAGCCCTACGAAGGTGAGGACGTGTGGTCCTCTGATGGCGAGGGCGTGTAGCCCTCTGAAGGTGAGGACGTGTGGTCCTCTAAAGGTGAGGGCGTGTAGCCCTACGAAGGTGAGGACATGCAGTCCTCTGATGGCGAGGGCGTGTAGCCCTCTGAAGGTGAGGACATGTAGTCCTCTGATGGCGAGGGCGTGTAGCCCTCTGAAGGTGAGGACATGCAGTCCTCTGATGGCAAGGGCGTGTAGCCCTCTGAAGTTGAGGACGTGTGGTCCTCTGATGGCGAGGGCGTGTATCCCTCTGAAGGTGAGGACGTGTGGTCCTCTAAAGGTGAGGGCGTGTAGCCCTACGAAGGTGAGGACGTGTGGTCCTCTGATGGCGAGGGCGTGTGGCCCTCTGAAGGTGAGGACGTGTGGTCCTCTAAAGGTGAGGGCGTGTAGCCCTACGAAGGTGAGGACATGCAGTCCTCTGATGGCGAGGGCGTGCAGCCCTCTGAAGGTGAGGGCGTGCAACCCTCTGTTGGCGAGGACGTGTAGTCCTCTTCAAGGTGAGGGCGTGCAGCCCTGTTCAAGGTGAGGGCGTGCAGCCCTCTGTTGGCGAGGACGTGTAGCCCTCTTAAGGTGAGGGCGTGTAGCCCTACGAAGGTGAGGACGTGTAGTCCTCTCAAGGCGAGGACGTGTAGTCCTCTAAAGGTGATAGGTACAAGTACCCAAGGGTCCACCCTTATGAGAAAGCAAGAGATCGACTCATCGAGAGGGCCGGTCATCCCAAATCCACAAGATTTGGACATTAGATGTAGGAAATCTATGCAGTTAACATGATTTTTAGGGATGCAGATGCATGCAACCTTTGTCGTGAAATTTGGTAAATGCGGACTTCATATGAAACAATGCAATGTAATGGAAAGTTGTACAATGTTCATGACATTCTTTCCCTATTTTGTGATTTTGATTTTGATTTGATTTTTTTTTTTTTTTTGGAAAACATAGATTGACTGCCCTTTTGAAAAAGGTGATAATTCATGCAACCTCATCCTATCTTTTTGCAAATTTCTCCGGGAACTCCCTCAGAGTGTATGTTCTTTTTTATTTATTCACTTGACCATTTTGGAGTGACGGCAATGGAGCCATTTGATGTTTAACCAATCCATCAAAATTCTAGGGTTTGTCCCCTTTTTTTATTATTATTTTTTTATTATTTTTTTTAAAAAAAAACATCGATGGGTGAGAACTTTTGATTTGCCCCTAGGTTCACTTGAGGCTCATGCACGATGCCCCTCATTGCCCCAGTGTAAGGCTTTGAGGTACCAATTGTTATCTTTCGTCATGACCTTGTAGGAGGGAACCTATTGGGTGAGAAATTCTAATCTGCCCCTAGGTTCACTTGAGGCTCATGCACGATGCCTTTCATTGCCCCAGTGTAGGGCTATGAGGTAACCATCATTGTCTTGTTTTCATAGCCTCGTAGTGAGGAAGAATGAAAGAAGCAGTTGATTCTTGCAAAAAGAATTTTTCCAAGGACGAGAAATAGTTGAAGGATTTTTCGATGGATTAAGTCAAATGACTCCTATGTAGAAGCAAGATGTTTTGATGTTTTGATGATGCCAAAGGATCAAGTGCTTCCAAGTTTTATTCAAGACAAGAATCCAAGAAAATCAAGATATATGATCAAGTTGATCTCTAGAATCTTAGGAAGAAGTTTCCAAATTGAAAAAGCAAAAGGTTTGGCCAAAGAATTCTATCTAAATCATTTTAAATTGAGATTTACTTTCTGGTAATCAATTACCAACAGCTGAAAATGTTTATAATAGTCACTAGAAATTTGAATTCAAAATTTATAATGTGTAATCGATTACACATGGATGGTAATTGATTACCAGCAGTTTATTCACATTTTAAAGCCTGTGATCGATTACACAAGTCTTGTAATCGATTACCAGAGGAGATTTTCAGAAAATAATTTCCAAGAGTCACATCTATTCAAATGGTTTAGGAATGGCCATCAAAGGTGACTTGGAAACACAAATTTAAAGAGAGTTTTCATTGCCCAAAAAGTTTTATCCTCTCAAAAGATTAAGAGTTTTTCTGAACTAAAATGTCTTATCCTCTAAAGGGGTATTTTTCGCTTTATTTTACTAAAGGGGTATTTTTTTATTTTTTGTTATTATATTATTATTTACCTCTTTTTTTGGTTTCCAACGTGGTTGCAGCACGACCGATTGGTCGGAATTTATTTCAACCAAAGTTAACGGATAATACAATTCAAACGATCGGTGGAAATTTATTTTATTTTTAGGTTAAGCGAGAAATGACTTAAATAAAATGGCTTAAGCACGTCAAAAGGGGGTATAAAAAGTGAATGAAACGAGAATAAAAATACATGAAACCAAATGTGGACCACCACGGGTACATAGAATGAATTGAAAAGCTTGGTTTGAGATACTTACCTGTTGAAGACTGAAGAACGATGAAGAACGAATGAAGAACGTCGAAGAACGGTCGAAAACCTTCACGAAATCACTCACGGAAATGTTACGGAAACGTTACGGAAGCGCCTCGGCTTGGATTTTCTTCACGGAAACAATTTTCCTAAGCAAATTCGAAAGAGAGAGAAGTGCCAAAGGGGCTGAACCCTTTTCTACTTCACTTCTCCCCCTATTTATAGAAAATTGGGGGAGAAGCTTGCCACCCAGCTCGCGCAGGCGAGCAGGGTTGCTTCCTCCAGAAGCAACAGCCTTCTGGAGGAATCTTCTGGAGGGCCCAAGTGGGCCTGGTTGCTATTTGCACCCCTATTTTTACTAAGTACACCCCCTGCCCTTTTTTGGTGATTCTTTTTTCGTAAAGTTACGGAAACTTACGAATTTCGTAACGATACTTGTTTTCTTTCCGTAATGTTACGGAACCTTGCGGATTACATAATCATCCCCTTTTTTGACTTACAGAATGTTACGGAACCTCACTAATTGTGCAACGATGCTTCCATTTGATTTCCGGTGTGTCACGGAACCTTACGGATTGTGCATCAATATTTTCTTTTGTTTTCCGGCATGTCCCGGAATTTCACAAATTGCCTAATGATGGGTGCCAAGCACCTCACAAGGACCAAACAAAAGTTGCATGTCATCAAGCAAAGGTCCCCGGACGAAATTAGGGTATGACACAAATGTACTAAGATGCAACAATCAAGTTAACAACCAATACAAATGCCACTAAAAATATTTAGGCATGCAAAAGCCAAAACTTCTTCAAACTTTTCCTTGAGCTTCAAGCTTTAGCCTTAGGTTGTTCCATGTTGCTGCTCCCTTATCTCTAACATTGCCCAGGTGGCTCCTGCCCTAAAAATAGCTAACAAAGTCCAACCAATCTCTGAACCAAATGTATGTGTCATCCCCTCTACTATTCCAAGACGTATCAAGACGAGAGCGACTAAAGCAAACCCAAGATTAATGACCAGGAATGGGCAGTTTCCTTCACTGGGAACAAGCAAGATCCAAACTCATCATCAGGAGATAGTGAGTCCATAGACGAAACTTATACCTCTCCCCCCCCTCCAACAAACATGCTCCTTCTACACAACCGCATCCACTTGCATCACCTAGCCATCTAGACAAATTTAGAAGGGTTTCTCCAAGGGAACCTGTCGCAACCTACCTGATGCAAGCTCCATTGGAGCTTGTAGGCCTAGGATCTTCTTCATCAATGGATTCCTTTGCTTCTTGGAAGATGAATGGCAGCGTAATGGAGAAAGGAAGAGAGAGAGGAGACGCCACTTCAAGGAGAAGATGAGTCTAGAAGAAGCTCACCACCATATGAGGCCATGGATATGAGCTTGGAGGAAGAAGGAGATGAATGAAGGGAGAGGGAGAGAAGAGCACGAAATTTTGTGCTCTAAATGAGCTTTGAAATCTGAAGTTTAATATTCAAATGATCAAAGTTGAAAAAAATGCACCCACATGACCTCTATTTATAGCCTAAGTGTCACACAAAATTGGAGGGAAATTCAAATTTCACTTGAATTTGAAATTGAATTTGTGGAGCCAAACTTTGGAGCCAAAATTTCACTAATTATGATTAGTGAATTTTAGTTATGGTTCAGCCCACTAATCCAAGATCAATTCCAAGATTCTCCACTAAGTGTGCTTAGGTGTCATGAGGCATGAAAAGCATGAAGGACATGCACAAAGTGTGACTATATGATGTGGCAATGGGGTGTAGTAAGCAAATGCTCACCTCCCCCTCTAAAATTTAATTGTATTGGGCTTCTACCAATTTAATTAAATTTATTTCCAACCACACACATCAAATATCCACTTAGTGCATGTGAAATTACAAAACTACCCCTAATACAAAAACTAGTCTAGGTGCCCTAAAATACAAGGGCTGAAAAATCCTATATTTCTAGGGTACCCTACCTACATTATGGAGCCCTAAATACAAGGCCCAAAAATAATGAAACCTAGGGTCATAAGTGGGCTCGTACTTAGCCCATGGGCCCGAAATCTACCCTAAGGCTCATAAGAACCCTAGGGTCTTCTCTTGCATCTCTGGCCCAATCTACTTGGAGTTTTCTATCCAATGCCCTTGCGGGGTAGGATTGCATCATTACCCTTCGACGGGAGGGCTAGGCAAAACAAAAAGGTGCGCCTTCCAAAAAGGAAAACTTGTGGGAGTCACCACCAATGTTTATTCAAGGAAAACGTTAAAAAAAACCAAAAAGAGATCTGCGAATTTTGAAAATAAGGGTTCAGGAGTTGTTTACGCACGGGGAAGGTATTAACATTAGCACCCCACACCCCGTCACAAGGAATGATAGCCTTTAATCGAGTGAGCGCAATGTGACTTCAAAATTATTTATTTTCCCTTTTTACATATTTTTACTTTTTGGGGTCAACAAGGGTGTTGCCCTTGCTCCTACGTATCCTCAGGTGCGATGAGAAATTCAAACCTACGTAGTTCTTTTAAAGCAAGAAAGGTTTGTGTTGAGTTGATTTTAGGCTTTTGAAAGATTCATTTTTAACTAACAAGAAAAAGAGGCCGTTAAGGCATCATACCTTGAGCGATCTCAAGTGACTTTAATGAAATGAAATTCAGTTATATGTTGATTTCCTCTTTGTTTTATTCATTAACTTTCAATATCTTTAAAAAGATGATTTACAGCACTAATGATCAATTGAAATTTTCTTTACAACAAGAAAAAAGATTATTTACGATAGAAGAAGGAGATGAAGATGCACAAAACAAGAGGACCCCTAAGGGTGCATAAATCATATCCAAATCCTTAAAACAAAAACTAACCGGATGACTAATCGGTAGCGCCTTGACCTTGTTTTTCCCTTCTTTCTTCTTCTTCTTCTTTTTGATTTCTCTCAAAATCCTCGTAATACTGAATGTACAACCCCTTCCTCGGCCTCCCTCACACCTGTTTATAGGAAATGAGGGCCTTTGGAACTAAGGCAGCTCACCCAGGCGAGCTGATGCTTAGTCCAAATGAAACTGGATCGCCCAGGCAAGCTGCAGCTCACCCAGGCAAGCTGCAGCTCACCCAGGCAAGCTGGTTCCTTCAGCCCTAAGCAACTTAGGGGCACAGGCGAGCCAAAGGCTAGCTTGGGCAAGCCAAGGTCCAAAAAATTGCTTGAAATGACCCTTTTGCCCCTTCCCTTGGGTATTTTCCACATCTTTGACCAAAATGTCGAACGGTCTCACGTCTTGTGCAAAAACTAGCGTCGAACAACACCTTTCGGTTAGTGAGAATCAAAATATCAACGAATGATAGTTCTCAAACGAAATTAGAGTCTAACAGTTGCCCCTCTTTACTTATCTTTTGTTGAAAATGAAAAGGTAAGTAAAGATAAAGACACTAATTTCATCCAAGAGATCTTGCTATCCAACCAACAACTGGCCAAAACCAAAGAAGTGAAGCCTGTAAAAAGAATAAATGGATGAAGAATCAAAAGTACTAAACAAAAGACAATGTAGTCTTGCACAACAAAATAGGAGAGATTGAAGTCTTGAAATGTAAAGACTGAAGACATTGAAGTCTTGAAAACGTAAAGACAAAAGACGTCAAAGTCTTGGAAATGTAAAGACAGAAGGCATTAAAGTCTTGAAATGTAAAGACAAATGACATTGAAGTCTTGAAAATATAAAGACAGAAGAAATTAAAGTCTTGGAATGTAAAGACAAAAGACATTGAAGTCTTGAAATGTAAAGACAAAATACATTGAAGTCTTGAAAATGTAAAGACAAAATACATTGAAGTCTTGAAAATTTAAAGACAGAAGACATTGAAGTCTTGAAATGTAAAGGCAAAAAGACATTGAAATCTTGAAAATTTAAAGACCGAAGACATTGAAGTCTTGAAATGTAAAGACAGAAGACATTGAAGTCTTGAAAATATAAAGACAATAGACATTGAAGTCTTGGAATGTAAAGGCAAAAGACATTGAAGTCTTGAAATGTAAAGACAAAATACATTGAAGTCTTGAAAATGTAAAGACAGAAGACATTAAGTCTTGAAATGTAAAGGCAAAAGACATTGAAGTCTTAAAATTGTAAAGACAAAAGACGTTGAAGTCTTGGAAATGTAAAGACAGAAGACGTTGAAGTCTTGAAAATATAAAGATAGAATACATTGAAGTCTTGGAAATGTAAAGACAGAAGACATTGAAGTGTTGAAATGTAAAGATAGAAGACGTTCAAGTGTTGAAAATGTAAAGACAAAAGACATTGAATTCTTGAAAATGTAAAGTTAGAAGACGTTGAAGTCTTGGAAATGTAAAGACAGAAGACGTTGAAGTCTTGAAAATATAAAGATAGAAGACATTGAAGTCTTGGAAATGTAAAGACAGACGACATTTAAGTCTTGAAATGTAAAGACAAAAGACATTGAAGTCTTGAAATGTAAAGGCAAAAGACATTGAAGTCATGAATATGTAAAGACAGAAGACATTGAAGTCTTGAAATGTAAAGATAGAAGACATTGAAGTCTTTAAATGTAAATACAAAAGACATTGAAGTCTTGAAAACTTTCACTAAAATGAGAAAACGCATGGTAAAGAAACAAACCCCCAAACTGATCAAAACAACACACATTTTTTTTCAAAAATAATGTGACTAATGGGGAATGAAAGCATACAGATAGAATTTCTCATAACCAAAAATTAGATTTAATACATTTGCATTTCGTTTCTAAAAGAACATTAGAAGAAACACTAGGTCCAACCAAATAGAGGAAAACCGCACAAAGGTGTATAAAAATCCACATAGGCAGGTGTTTCGTCTTAGTTCCAAATCACAGATATGTCATAAATTGATTTTGTAAGTCATTTCCCATCATATCAAAGCTAATATGCATAATCATCATGAATCAATAGGACTTTCTAAGGTCAGACTTTGTAGGAAATTAGTTTTGGTTTCTCTTGCCTTTCCCCCTTCTTTTTATGTGAGTAGGTGAGCAGGCACAAAGATTTGGTTAGTAACTTAAACGGGTGACAATCAAGTCCATTGGCATGCGGAGAGAATTATGGTCATCTGCTACATTTCAAAGATGACAATGTCTTCAAAAGGCGACAATTCCTTCATTTACATTTCGAAGATGACAATGTCTTCAAAAGGCGACAATGCCTTCGCTTACATTTCGAAGACGACAAATGTCTTCAAAAGGAGACAATGCCTTCACTTACATTTCGAAGATTACAATGTCTTCAAAAGGTGACAATGCCTTCATTTACATCTCGAAGACGACAATGTCTTTAAAAGGTGACAATGCCTTCACTTACATCTCGAAGACGACAATGTCTTCAAAAGGCGGCAATGCCTTCATTTGCATTTTGAAGATGACAATGTCTTCAAAAGGCAGCAATGTCTTCATTTACATTTCGAAGACGACAATGTCTTCAAAAGGCGACAATGCCTTCATTTTCATTTTGAAGACGACAATGTCTTCAGTCATTCAAAAGGCGACAATGCCTTCATTTACATTTCGAAGACAACAATGTCTTCAAAAGGTGACAATGCCTTCATTTACATTTCGAATACGACAATGTCTTCAAAAGGCAACAATGCCTTCATTTTCATTTCGAAGACGACAATGTCTTCAGTCATTTCATGCTTTCAAAAGGCGACAATGCCTTCATTTACATTTTGATGACGACAATGTCTTCAGTCATTCAAAAGGCGACAATGCCTTCATTTACATTTCAAAAGACGACAATATCTTCAACCATTTACGCTTTCAAAGGTGACAATGTCTTCATCTCAAAGACTTCAATGTCTTTTGTCCTTGTGCTTCATAGGACTCAACGTCCTCTATTTCTATGCTTTAAAAAAAAGGAAAAATAAATATATATATATATATATATATATAAAGAAAAAAAATAAAATAGAAAAGAAAAAAAAGAACTTCAATGTCTTCATGTTTTCACGGGTTTTACTGCTTGGACTTCCGCTAGTGGCCGGCCGGTTGGATGGTGAGATCCCTCGAACGAAATTAGTGTCTTTATCTTTACTTCCCTTTTATTTCCAATAAAAGATAAGTAAAGAGGGGCAACTGTCATACCCTAATTTCGTCTGAGGATGATCATTTTCAAACATTTGGATTCTTTCCAGCTGAATCGAGCTGCTTAACACCAATTTATGCACATTTCGTAAGATTTTTCAACGTTTCGGAAGGAAATGTGCAAAATACTCAAAATGGGGGCAAAAGGGTCAGTTTTGGGTCATTTTTCAGCCCCTGGGCCACCTAGATAACTTCATGATGAAGTAACTAGCTCGCCTGCGCGAGTAGGGTTGCTTCAGGATGAAGTTGTTTGCTCGCATGGGCGAGCTACCTTTATCCTAAATGCCTTGTTTTTCTATAAATAGGCGTGAGAAGGTTGAAGTAAAGGGTCCTAAGGTTCCTAAGGTCCAGTGGTCCAACAAGAAGAAGAAAGAGGAGAAAAGGAAGCTAAAACGCCACCGAATTGTGACTGCAATCGATTTCTACATCGTTCATCGGTCGTTCTTCATTCGTTCATTGTTTGTTCTTCGTTCTTCATCTGGTTAGTTCAGGCTTTAAGGATTGGAATTTGATTTTTGGACCCTTAGGGGTCCCCTTTATTGTTTGTACATCTTCATCTCATTCTTCGATCATCGGTAATCGCTTTTCTTTTGTAAAGTAAGTTTTAACCGATTATTAACGCTGCAAGTTATCTCTAATAAAGGATAGAAGATTAATGAGCAAAAACCAAATAAAATCAACTCATAAACTTCTTCATTTCATAAAAAAAATCAAGAGATCGTTTAAAGGTCCAACGACTTAACGATTCTCTCCTTTCAAAAATCAAGAGGGTCGTTTCAAGGTCCAATGCCTTAACGATTCTCTCCTTTCAAAAATCAAGAAGGTCTTTTCAAGGCCCAAGGCCTTAACGATTCTCTCCTTTCAAAAATCAAGAGGTCGTTTCAAGGTCCAATGCCTTAAATGAATTTTGCTCAAATTAAAATCAATCTTTCAAAAAGATAAAAAATCAATGTAACACCACAAAATTTCAGACTTAAGGAACTACGTAGGTCTAATTTCCTCATCGCACCCGAGGATACGTAGGAGCAAGGGCAACACCCTTGTCGACCCCAAAAAATAAAAAAACATAAAAAGGGAAAATACATAAAAAAACATAAAAATGGAAAATACATAATTTTTGAAGTCATGTGTGCACACTCTATTAGAGACTGTTGTCCCTTGTGACGGGTGTGTGGGGTGCTAATACCTTCCCAGTGTGTAAACAACTCCCAAACCTTCAATTTCAAAATACGTAGACCTTCGTCTTTTTTGGTTTTTCTAACTTTTTTCTCAAATAAATGTTGGTGGTGACTCCGCTCATTTTCTCCCTCGGAGACAAACTCCTTGGCCCTTGATTTTGGCCATTTCGGGCCTCCGCTGTATGGTAGGTCGCGACAATAGCAATGACCGGGCTTTCCTTGCTGTGGTGATAAGCAAGAAAAGCGTCAATCGCTACTAAATCCACTAGCTCGTCTACATTTGGAAAGAGTACAATCCCAAACACCAACAATGCTAATATATCAATGAATAAAGTCCACTCTCCTTTATCTACCAAAGCTTCGGCCCTTTCCTCCAAGCGCTGCCTTGGTATCCCTACCACCCTATTCCTATTTTGCTTCACTCGGTCCAACTCTTGTGCTGAGATCTTGACCAGTTTTGCTACTCTTGCCATGGAGGGGTAGGAATCTGAAAAATAGATACGAATTTCTTCCTCCCAGCGAGCATCCCAAGATCCCTTCAAACTCTTCTATGGTTGGTACCAACTGAAAGTCCCCAAACATGAAGCATCTCAGCGACTGGTCATAATATTGAGTGAGGGATGCGATGGCTCCAACGGACACTTCTATCATGCCTTGTGGAAGGTTCAACGTTGAACATGATCCATCCGCTGCCCTAGCTCTTGCAAGTTGGCTAGTTCTAGGCTCTTGACTTTGACATGATAAAACCCTTTTTTAAAAGAGGGCGCTTGATTCGACCCCATGTTTGCTAGAATGAAAATTGTGATGAGCAATACTTCAACATCCTATCATAGAAGAGGTATGATGAATGTAATATGAAATGTTTATTCTATGCATGACAAAACATGCTTATCTATAGACACAAGAGTCTAGAAGACCATCCTTTCTTACCCACAATGCATTGGGTATCATGGTTCGTTCGCAGGCGTTACCATGGTGTCCAATGCATGCAATTAAGAAGGTGATGCTGACCTTTCGGCTTCCTGTGACAGAGATGATGAGACAAATGTGATGCATGAGTAATGGCACGATATGAGTATGCATGTGTGAGAGCATGGGGTTGGTAGCACAAAGAGAAACATACTAGACGAACGAGCATGATAGTGCAATAAATTAATGTCAAAATTACATAATAACATGGAAAACATAGGAATGATGCATACAATCATCATGTCATAAAAAAATGCATGGACAGTTCAAGGAAACAACACAGTGTGTTTGTTCCGTGTCCCTAAATTAGGAACCTAATTGAAAGAGCTAAATGTTTGCTATTTAGTGACAACTCCCAAAGGTGGTCACACATAACTTTCGAAGGTTTATAGAGATACCATCCTCTTTGATATCAAACATTGTGGCGGTAAGGACTACCAGCGACAATGTATCATCAAAGAGAAAAACTCTAGATGAGGCTTCACTGTCATCAAGCGAGTTGGAGACCCAGCATGACCACAGATCAACCTCCACTACCTATGTCACCATGAACCCGGGTATAGGTGATGGAAGCTTGCTTGTGGGGCTTCTATGGAGGCTAGATCTTTGAGCTTCAATAAGGTCCTTCAATGGTGATTTTCTACCATGGAGATGCAGCAAAAGAAAAAGCAAAAGAGGTGAGAGGAGGCGCCATCCACTAGGGAATAAGCCATGGAAGAAGGAGCTTCGCCACCAACAATGTGCCTTGGATAAGAAGCTTGAAGAGGATGCTTCAATGGAGGAAAATAAAGAGAGACAGAAAAAGAGAGAGAGGGGGGGCATGAAATTGAAGGAAGAAAAGAGGGGGAGAAGTTGAACTTTGAAGTTTGTCTCACAAGACTCACATTCATCAAAGTTACCACAAGTGTTACACATGCTTCTATTTATAGACTTGGTAGCTTCCTTGAGAAACTTCCTTAAGAAGCTTCCTTGAGAAGCTTTCTTGAGAAAATTCCTTGAGAAACTTCTTTGAGAAGCTTCCTTGAGAAGCTAGAGCTTAGCTACACACACCCATCTAATAACTAAGCTCACCTCCTTGAGATGCTTCCTTGAAAAGCTTCCTTGAGAAGATTCCTAAAGAAGCTAGAGCTTAGCTACACACACCTCTCTAATAGTTAAGCTCACCTCCTTGAGATGAGAAGCTAGAGCTTAGCTACACACCCTATAATAACTAAGCTCACCCCCATGCCAAAAATACATGAAAATACAAAAAAAAGTCCCTACTACAAAGACTACTCAAAATGCCCTAAAATACAAGGCTCAAACCCTATACTACTAGAATGGCTAAAATATAAGGCCCAAAAGAAGGAAAAACCTATTCCAATATTTACAAAGAAGAGTGGACCCAACCTTGGCCCATGGGCCTTCTTTAGCAGCTCTAGCTCAATCCTCTTAGAGTCTTCTATTCAATACCCTTGGGGGGTAGGATTGCATCATCCTCTCCAACTTGGAAAGGATTTGACCTCAAATCCCGAGGCTTTTCATACTCAGGGCTCCTTCCCTCGACACTTGTAAAAAGAATAAAAATATATGTATTAGTGGTGTTGGGTATGTTAGAGTAGGGTAAGGTTTGAAAACCCCTTTCATGGACATCTTCCCATGAAGGAACATGGTTCCTCACCAACTCAATGAGTAGTGCTACAAGTATAGAAAAATATGGGACAAACCTTTTGTAAAAGATTGTTAAGTCATGGCAGCCCCAGATTTCCCTTATACTCGGTGAAGTGGGCATATTAGGAATGACCTTTATTCTCTAAGGGTCCGTAGGAACCCCTTGATCACTATTTAAAAAATTAAGGAAAGTAATGCAATAAAGCATACCTTTTTTCTGTATTTTCATGTTAATTATTCCTACCAAAAAGTATGACAAACCTAAGATGTCCCATATGAGAACCTAAGTCAGTATTGAAACTAAAAATAAGAACCAACCTACCTAATGGGTCCCTATGTACCCAAATCATGATGATGTTGGGTGCATAAGTGATTTTACAAAAGAGGGTTGCACCACTCAAAACATTCATCATGCCACCTATTTTAGGGATTTGGTGCCTAATAATACCTATTTTGGGCACCAACAAAGCACAAAGATTTAAGCTCTTACAAACCAAACCCTCATCCAACAACTCCTTTTCGTGAGGAATAACCTCAAGCCCAAGAGGTGTGGCAATGCTAACAAGTGTCTTTTTACAAAGGAGAAAATGTGGAGGTTGTCTAAGAGGGAAAATTTCTTTAATATTTGTCCTTATTTAAAAATGTCTTTCCTTATTAGCTAATCTCTTGGAGGAGACACTTACCTCCTTACACTCCTCCTTAACCATCAAAGGTTGTCCTTCTTCTTGGGGGTAGATTTCTTCACTATATTCTTCCCTTTTTGCTTCTTCACTTTCACTAGCGGTAGGTGAAGTAGTAGCCTCATCTTGGCTACTATAAATGGCTTGGCCCCTCATAATCATGGTTTTCTTGGTGGGGCATTGATAAGTAACATGTCCTCTTCCAAGACATTTAAAGCACTTCATGGACCTAGTCTTCTCTTGCATACTAGCCTTAAGGGGTTGCTTTTCTATTGTCTTCCCCTTATCATCTTTGGGCTTAGAAGGTGTCACCCCTAAGATGCCTTGACCTTTGTCTTTCTTTGGATAAGAGTGAGAGCCATAAGATTTTGAAGTAGACTTCCTTTTAAGTTGTTGCTCTACCCTTATTTCCCGATCTAAGTTAGCCTCAACATTGTCCTTCCCATGGAAGTATGGGAGGTTAATGTTAGCCTCTTGAGGCTTTCTTTCCTTTTCTCTCCTATGAGAGTGAGGTCTATGATATGACCTATGCCTTCCTTCGTAATAGTCACGAAGTTCTTCACTTAGGCTCTTACAAGAGTTATGACTACTATAGGAGGCATGTTTTTCTCTTTTCATTTCTTTCATTATTTTTCTTCTTTCTTCCACTCTTATTTTCTTTCTTTCATCTTTACTTATTTCTTCCATTTTTTTTTCCTTTTTCATTTCTCTCTTGTTCTTCTTTCCACAACTTAAGGGATCTCAACTCATCTAATATCTTATACAAGGGGTCCATAGGAGTAGAACCCTCACCATTAACACTAGATGAAGAATAAAGACTCATGTTGGTTTCTATATTGTGGTTCTTTCTGGTTGGGGTTTGAAAACAAAAGGTAAAAGAAACTACGGTTGAAACTAGCCAAAATAAACACTAAAAGAGGTGTGAAAGATAAGGTAAAAACTAATTGGTAAAAGGCAAGCTATCTAGGCAGTTTGACTATGGACGGTAAAGGAAATAAGCTATGAAAGTAAGCAAGAAATGTAAACTAGGCGAATCTTAAGAGTGTTTGGATGACCACATTTAAGGTTCCCAACAAAACACTCACAATCCTAAGGGAAAATTGCCTAAACTTATTACACACAAATGGAAGTAGAGTGACCTATTGGAGGTTCCCAAGACACTTCCAATGAAAGGCCTTTTTGTTACAAAACTTGAAAGCAATGAAGGTAAGTAAATTGCAAATTACAAAATTACAAAAAGGTCCTCAATTTTGGTGGTTGTTCTCTCTTTGGTGATTCACTCAATTTGGAGTGCTTCTTAGTACAATATCTCTTAAGGTGGTTGGCCCCTAGCTTTTTGACTGAAATTCTTCAATGGATGGCACCAATCCTCATTTCCAATTCCCTATATGGAAACTCACAACAAGGAAACAAAGAGACAAGTAATAACCAAAGACCAAAAAATAAAATGAAAGCTAAACCAATAGAGTTTTAACAAGACAATTTTTCAAGGATTATTCAACAATTAAAGCAATGAAAAGGACATAGAAGCAAGCTAGGACTCAAAGAAAAACTTAGAATGGCTCTAGAGTAGAGTAAAAAACTAAAAAACAAAGGACTCAACAAACCTCTATTTTTAGCACTTGTTTTCACACTAATTTTCAATTGAAATTTTGGAACTTAGATTGGTACCAAATAGGCACCAATTATAGAATAAATTTTGATCCAAAACAAGCACACTTCCCTTTCACTTTTTTTTTCCTGGACTGATTTTTCTTCCAACTTGTGAGATTTTTCATATTTTTTTCCTTTTATCCAAATCACTTGGTTCTTTTTTTTATAACTTTTTTCTAGATGTCTAGAAAATTCAGTAAAAATTTCAGCTCAAAATTCGCAGTGACTAATTATCAGTAATTTTTACAAGTTCGTGTGTCCAAGCTTCTAGCACCAGTGATTTCAGACTTCAATTTTTTTTAGCATAGAATATTGATTTCCTTGGGCTTACTTTCAACCTTCCTATGTATGTTGAACTCACTAGGTTTATTTACCATAGTTTTAGGAGTTCAATATTCACTTAGGATCAAAATTTCAGCCAGCAATTCACTCACCAAAACTCAAATTCACTATAGACACAATCATAAGGAAACCTAAAAGTTCAAGAAAAGGTTCACAATCAAAGACTCTCACTAAGAATTTTGCATGAACATGTTAAGGACTAATTGACATGCAATATTTGACTCAAATCAAATAATAGGCTAAAATAATTTCATACACTCATGAACAAATGAGTTAGACAAAGAAACAAGAAAAATAAAATTAAGCACAAATAAGAAATCTTATCTGACAAGTTTCATGACTAGACATGACTTCTATGACAAAACTACAATAGGTGAACAAGTCACTCTAGATTTTTGAGGTTTTCTTACACTTTAATGTTTTTATAAGAATTTTATGGTTTAGGTTTCAGCCACAAAAAATATCAAGACAAAACTCAAAGGAACCTAAACTCAACACAATTCATGGTTCAAGAACAAGAACAAGAAATTTGAACCATAGAAAATCAAATCTAGCTTCTATAGCTAGTTTAATCGGTGGAAATCCTAAACAATCATGTTAATAAAGAAGAGTGGATCCAACCTTGGTCCATGGGCTCCGAAATCTACCCTGAGGTTCATGAGAACCCCAGGGCCTTCTTTAGTAGCTCTAGCCCAATCCTCTTGAAGTCTTCTATCCAATACCCTTGGGGGGTAGATTGCATCAATAGGGCCCAATAACTCACTATGTGTGCAAAGTTGTACCCATGTGTGCATAGAATAAAAAATATTTCTAAATATGCATGTGATAGGTAAACAGCCACACCAAATACCAAAGCATAGAAAGGAGTTATTTGAACATAAGAACACAAAAGAAAGAACGGGAACCAAAACAAAGAGAAGGTCACAATAAAAACATAGCACACTGATCGAATGGCCTGACTCTATAATAGTTCCCCAGTGGAGTCGCAAACTATCACAACTACCCTTCAGCAGAAGGGTGAGGCGAGATTCAAGGGTGTGTCTTCCAAAAATAGAAAACGCGTGGGAGTCGTCACCAACGTTTATTCGAGAAAAACATTATAACAAAACCAAAAGAGGGTATGCAAATTTTAAGAATAGGGATTCGGGAGTTGTTTACGCGAGGAGAAGGTATTAGCACCCCACACGTCCGTCACATGGGACGACATCCTTTAATCGAGTGTGCAAAAACGTGACTTCAATATTTATTTATTTTCCCTTTTTAGGTTTTTTACTTTTTGGGGTCGACAAGAGCGTTGCCCTTGCTCCTACGTATCCTCAAGTGCAATGAGGAACTCAGACCTACGTAATTCTTTAAAAGCAAGGAAGTTGTGCGTTACATTGATTTTAAACCTTTGAAAGGTTCATTTTAACCAACAAAAATAAAAGAAACCATTAAGGCGTTGGACCTCGAATAGATTCAAGCAACTTTTGTGGATGAAAACTCAATTACATGTTGATTTTATCTTGGTTTCACTTATTTACTTTAAATCTCATTAAAAGGCGACTCATGATGTAAATGATCAACCAAAACTCAATTTACAAGAAGAAAAAAGATTACTGATGGTAGAGGAATGAGATGAAGATGTGCAAAGCAACAAAAAGGACCCCTAAGGGTGCACAGATTGTATCCAAATACTTAAAATTAATACTAACCGGATGACAAACGAAGAACACCAAACAAAGAACGATGTAGAAGTCACAAAATGCACTACACAATGAACAAAACTACTTTCTACACTACTACTCCCCTTTTTTTACCATGACTCTGTTCTGCTAACACTTTTTGTATATGACAACATTAACAAGACTAATGCAATATGTCAAATAGTTAGTGTGTCAAGAATGATATTACAAAATGCACAAAATGCATAACCTACTGTAACATGCATAACAACATGCAAAACATGTACACATGTGTATTTTTTTTCTTTTGCCAATAGGCAAATGCAAACCTATACTACTATACTAATGTGAGTTATGAGTGAATCAAGGTTGGCACACAAAAAATCATATCCCTAGAAACAGCACTAGTTTTGATAACAACTGTCAAATCATTACAAAAACTAATGTAGCTCCATGTGGAGCTTGTAGGCCTTGGATCTTCTTCGTCAATGGAGTCCTTTGCTTCTTTAAGATCAATGAAATCAGAATGGAGAAGTAAGAAAGATGATTAGAGACATCACTTCAAGGAGAAGATGACTCAAGAACAAGCTCACGACCATAGGAAGCCATGGAATTTTGTGCCTCAAATAAGGTTTGAACTTTGAAGTGTAATTCTCAAATCATCAAATTTGAAAAAATGCACACACATGGCCTCTATTTATAGCCTAAGTGATACACAAAATTGGATATTCAAATTTTACTTGAATTTGTGGAGCCAAAATTTCACTAATTATGATTAGTGAATTTTAGCTATGGTTCAGCCCACTAATCCAAGATCAAGTCCAAGATTCTCCACTAAGTGTGCTTAGGTGTCATGAGGCATGTATAGCATGAAGAACATGCACAAAGTATGACTATATGATGTGACAATGGGGTCTAGCAAGCAAATACTCACCTCCCCTTAAGATGGTCCAAAATTTAATTGTATTGGGCTTTTCCCAATACAATTAAATTTATCTCCCAACAAACACATCAAATATTGCACTTAATGAATGTGAAATTACAAAACTACCCTTAATACAAAAACTAGTCTAGGTGCCCTAAAATACAAGGCTGAAAAATCCTACATTACTAGGGTACCTTCCTTACACTATGGAGCCCTAAATACAAGTCCCAAAAATAATGAAACCTTAGTCTAATATGTACTAAGATAAGTGGGCTCATACTTAGTCCATGGGCCCAAAATCTACCCTAAGGCTCATGAGAACCTTAGGGCCTTCTCTTGCATCTCTGACCCAATCATCTTAAAGTCTTCTATCCAATGCCCCTGGGGGTAGGATTGCATCATTCCCTTCCCCTTGAAAAGGATTTGACCTTAAATCCAGAGGTTCTTGAAGCTCTAGGCTTCTTCCCTCAAAACCTGTAAAAAGCATTAAAACATATTTAGTGGTGTTTGGTATGTTGGAGTAGGGTAATGTCTGAAAACCCCTTTCCTGAGCATTTTCCCAAGAGGGAACATGGTTCCTCACTGTCATACCCTAATTTTGTCCAGGAGTACTTGCGATTGGTTCTCGAACTTTGTTTGCTCCCTTCGGGACCCTCAACACAGGCATTGTTGCGTAATCCGTAAAGTTTCACAGCATTCTAAAAGTCAAAGACAAGCATCGTTGCGTAATCCGTAAAGTTTCGCAACATTTTGGAAGGAAAACAGATATCGTTGCGTAATTTGTAAAGTTTCGCAACATTTCAGAAAGAAATCAATTAAAAAAAAACACAAAAGGGGGTGTATTTAGTGGAAAAAAGGGTGCAAGTAGAACCTAGGCCCACTTGGGCCTTCCTGAAGTTTCCAAAAATGGGCGGTGGCTTCTGGTGAAAGCAACCCAGCTCGCCTAGGCGAGCTGGGCGGCAACCACCTCCCTCTTTTCTTCTATAAATAGGGGAAAGAGGGCAGAAGGAAGGGGTTCAACCCTCTGGTATCAAGAAATCCCTCGGAATTGGTGAGAAAAATTGTTTTCGTGAAAAAAATCCATGCCAAGGCGCTTCCGTAACGCTTCTGAGACGTTTCCGTAAGCGATTTCGTGGAGTTTCTTCACCGTTCTTCATCGTTCTTCACCATTCTTCGTTCGTTCTTCATCATTCTTCGATCTTCAACTGGTAAATTCCCGAAATCAAATCTTTCAATTCATTCTATGCACCGTGTCATACGCTAATTTTGTCCGGAGGTTATTATTTGATGATATACAACCTTTGATTGGCCGCTTCAAGATACTTGGCACCCTTTGTTGTACAATATGTGAAGTCCCGAGACGTGCCGAAAATCAAAAGGCAGCAGGCTTACGCGATCCGTGAAAATTCCGTAATGTGACGGAAATCGAAAGAAGGTGCTTTTCGCAATCCATGAGTTTTCGTAACTTCTTCGAAAGCTAAAAAAGAGTAAATACATAATACGTAAGGATTAGTAACCTTGCGGAAGGAAAATAAGTATCGTTACGAAATTCGTAAAGTTTCGTAACGTTACGAAAAAAGAATTACCAAAAAAGGTAAATGGGGTGCATTTAGTAAAAAGGGGGGTACAAATAGCAATCAGACCCACTTGGGCCTTCCAGATTCTTCCTCCAGAAGGCTGTTGCTTCTGGAGGAAGTAACCTTGCTCGCCTGGGCGAGCTGGGTGGCAAGCTCCTCCCCTATTTTGCTATAAATAGGGGGAGGAGTGAAGGGAGAAAGGGTTCAGTCTTCTTGGCACTTCTTATTCTCTCGAAATTGTTGAGGAAAATTATTTCCGTGAAGAAAATCCAAGCCGAGGCGCTTCCGTAACGTTTCTGTGAGTAATTACGCGAAGATTCTCGACCGTTCTTCAACATTCATCGTTCGTTCTTCATTTTCTTTAGTCTTCAACGGGTATGTACCTCAAACCGAGCTTTTCAATTCATTCTATGTACCCGTGGTGGTCCACATTTTGTTTCATGTATTTTTATTCTCGTTTTCATTCGCTTTCTATACCCCTTTTGACGTGCTTCAGTCATTTATTTAAGTCATTTCTCGCCTAATCTAAAAATAAAATAAATTTCCACCGATCATTTGAATTGTATCATCCGTTAATTTCGGTTAAAATGAATTCCGACCGTTCGGTCGTGCCGTAACCACGTTGGAAATCAAAAAAGAGGTAAAATAATAATATAATAATAAAAAAAATACCTTTTAGTAAAATAAAGTGAAAAATCAATCGGACGTTTTCTCTTTGGGATTTCTCATTCTTAATTGAATTGACTAATAATTAAAGTGAAACTAAGGCTAAAATCAACTTGCCTAGTCAAGCTCGTCCACAAAAAATAGGGTTTTGAACGTTTATCATTTCAGTTTCTTACCAAGTAAAATGGATCATTTTTAAGGTCCAACGCCTTAAAATGATCACCTTTCAAGTAAAAGAATTGCTTGATTCACGCTTAAGAAAGAACTACGTAGGTCTGATTTCTTCTTCGATGGAGGGTACGTAGGAGCAAAAGCCCCGCTTTTGTCGACCTCAAAAAACAAAAAGAAATAAAAGTTAAGGTAACACAATTTCCACAATTCTAAAAAATAGGTTGTTGTCCTTTGGGACAAACGTGAGAGGTGCTAATACCTTCCTCAAACGTAAATACAACTCCCGAACTTAGAATTTTCATTTTGGCCGGTTTCCTTCGATTTTCCCGACGTTTTCCACAAATAAACGTTGGTGGCGACTCAGCGCATCTTTCCTCCTTTGGAAAGCGCACCCGTGAGCCTCGCCTCGCTCGCCCGCAAAAGGGCACGTTGCGACACACCCTTAGTGGTCCCTACTTGTTCTATGTACTTTTACTTTCATTGCGTTTACTTTCCGCACCCGTTTTAACGAGCTTTTACCATTTATTTAAGCCGTTATCTTGCCTAATAATTGATAAAATGAATTTCAACCGATCATTTGTGTTGTAATCTCGTTTAATCACTGTTAAGATAAAATTTAATCAAACGTTCACGCTGTAACCTCGGTTAAACCAAAAAAATAATAATAAAATAATCAAAAAAATCAATCGAACGTTTTTCTTTGGAAGTTTCCTTGAATGAATTGATTAATAACCAAAGTGAAACTAAGGCTAAAATCAACTCACAAATCAAGCTTTGTCCGCAAAAGTCACTTAAAACAGTTTTAAGGTCCAACGCCTTAAACGATCCTCTTTGCTTTTATCGGTTAACATGGACCTTTCAAAAGCATAAAATCAACATGTAACTTTACCTCTTTTGCAAGAACTACGTAGGTCTGATTTCCTTATCGCAATTGAGGATACGTAGGAGCAAAAGCCACGCTTTTGTCGACCACCCCAAGAGATCGTAAATGGTCCAATGCCTTAAACGACTTTTGTTCGATTAAAATATATCATGTGAAAAAAAGATAAAAACAACTTAACCAACATTTAGTTCGAAAGAACTACATAGGTCTAATTTCCTCATCGCAATTGAGGATACGTAGGAGCAAGGGAAGCACCCTTGTCGACCACAAAAAGATAAAAAATACAAAAAGGCCCATAAAAAAGCTATAAAAACATAAAAAAGGAAAAATATGTAGTTTTGAAGTCATATTTGCACACTCGATTAAAGGTTGTCGTCCCTTGTGACGGACGCGTGGGGTGCTAATACCTTCCCCGTGCGTAAAAACAACTCCCGAACCTTTCACACTTAAAGTTCGTAGACCACACGTTCTGGTTTTTTTGACGTTTTCCTCGGATAAACGTCGGTGGCGACTCCGTGTGCCTTCCTCCCTTGGAAGACGCACTCGTGAGCCCTCGCGTCGCCCTCCCCCAGAAGGGTAGGTTGCGACACTCACCAACTCAATGAGTGGTGGTACAAGTATAGAAATATATGAGACAAACCTTTTGTAAAAGTTTGTTAAGTCATGGAAGCCCCAAATTTTCCTTATACTTGGTGGAGTGAGTCACTCAGAAATTACCTTTATTTTCTTAAGGTTCGTGAGAACCCCTTGATCTTTATTTAAAAATTTAAGGAAATTAATACAATAAAATATACCTTTTTATGTATTTCATATTGATTATTCTTACCAAAAAGTACAACAAACCTAAGGTGTCCCATATGAGCACCTAAGTTTGTATTGAAACTAAAAATAAGTACAAATCTACCTAATGAGTCCCTATGTATGTGAATCATGAAGATGTTGGATGCATGGGTGATTTTACAAAAGAGGGTTGCACCACTCAACACATTCATCATACCACCTATCATAGGGATTTGGTGCCTCAGAATACCTATTTTGGGCACCAACAAAGCACAAGGATTTAAGCTCTAACGAACCAAACCCTCATCCAACAACTCCTTTACTTGAGGAATAACCTCAAGCTCAAGAGATATGGCAGTGATAAGGGATGTTTCTGTTGATAGGAGAAGGTAGAAGGATTGTTTAATAAGGAGTGCTCTTTTGATATCACCTTTTGTTGCAAAATGGTTTTCCTTCTTAACAATCTTCTTCGAGGAATCCTTTTCCTCTTTTCTAGTTTTTCTTCCTCATCCCTCTTATCTTTCATAGTTGATCTTTGGCCACCCATAATGGTGTTTGAGGATGCAACACAAACTTTGTTCCATGGTGGGTGAGGATTAACTCATTAGTTAGGTCATTATAGATGATTTTCCTATCATATTGCCATGGCCTACCTAAGACAAGGTGTCCTGCCTCCATAGGAACTACATCACAAATCACTAGCCCAAAATTTCACTTGTTGATTGATTATCATCTCCCCTTGCTCATTGAGCCATTGAAATTTGTAAGGCTTTGGATGGGGAGTGATAGCAAGGCTCAACTTAGAGACTAATCTTATACTGCAACAATTGCAACATGAGCCACTATCTACAATGAGAAAGAATGTGTTATAAAAAATTTTACACCTCGTGTGAAATATATTCTCTCTTTGAGATTGGGTCAAGTCACAAGATTGGCCTCCTAGAAGCCTTTTGACCATTAAAAGGTCATTTTCTTCTTGGGGGTAGATTTCTTCACTAGATTCTTCCCCTTTTGCTTCTTCACTTTTACTAGAGGAAGGTGAAGTAGTAACCTCATCTTGGCTACTATAAATGTCTAGGCCTCTAATAATCATGGTTTTCTCGATGGGGAATTAAGAAGCTATGTGCCCTCTTTCAAGACATTTAAAGAACTTTATAGAGCTAGTCTTCTCTTGCATACTAGCCTTAGGGGGTTGCTTTTCTATTGTCTTCCCCTTATCATCTTTGGGCTTAGAAGGTGCAGCCCCTAAGATGCCTTGACCTTGGTCTTTCTTTGGATAAGAGTGAGAGTCATAAGATTCTGAAGTAGACTTCCTTTTAAGTTGTTGCTCTACCCTTATACAAAGTTGGACCAGGTCATCTAGGTCCCTGTATGAAAGGAGCTCAACCTTGTTCCCTCACTTCCATATTAAGCCTACTAAGGAACCTACCAATACTTGTTCTTTCCTCCTCCCTAAGCTCAGCTCTCAAAAGGAGTAGTTCCATATGTTGCCTATACTCTTCAACACTCATACTCCCTTGTCTAAGCCTTTGGAGCTTGTCCATAAGCTTCCTTTCATAGTAGGAGGGGATGTGCCTCTTCCTAAGGGCACTTTTCAAGTCATTCCAATACTCTACTGGAGGATCCCCACGAATCCTTCTTTCCCTAACAAGGGAAGTCCACCAATAAAGTGCAAACCCTTGGAAGCTAAGGGTAGCCAAAGGAACCTTCTTTTCCTCACTTGTATGATGGCAAGCAAAGAGTTGCTCAACCTTCATTTCTCAATCTAAATAAGCCTTTACATTGTCCTTCCCATGTAAGTATGGGAGGTTAATGTTAGCCTCTTGAGGTTTTCTTTCCTTTTCTCTCCTGTGGGAGTGAGGTCTAGGATGTGACCTATGTCTTCTTCTATAATAGTCACTAAGTTCTTCACTTAGGCTCTTGCAAAAGTCATGACTACTATAGGAGGCATGTTTTTATTTTTCCATTTCTTTCATTATTTTTCTTCGTTCTTCCTCTCTTATTTGTTCTCTCTCATCTTGATTTATTTCTACCCTCTCTTTTCCTTTTTCTTTTCTTTCTAGTTTTTCTTCCCATAATGTTAGACCCTAATTTCGTCCGGGGACTATCATTCATTGATGTTTTGATTCTTACTAGCCGAATTGAGCTGTTTGACACCAGTTACCACATAAGACGAAAGATCATTCGACGTTTTGGTGAAGAATGCAAAAAGTATCCAAAGGGGAGGGCAAAAGGGTCTTTTTCAGCTTTTTTCTAGACCCTGGCTCGCCTAGACCCCCAAATAGCTTAGGGGTGAACTAACCAGCTCACCTAGGTGAGCAAGGTTACTTTAGGTTGAAGCAACAGCTGGCCTGGGCTAGCAACCAAAGTCCCAAACCCCCTCATTTCCTATAAATAAGCGTAAGGGGGGCTGAAGAAAGGGTTGAGCATTCAGTATTCAGAGCTTTTAGTGAAAATTGAGGAGAAGAAGAAGAAAGAAGAAAAAGAAAAAACAAAGCTGAGGTGCTACCGAATCGCGACCGTGATCGATTTCTACATCATTCTTTGTTTGTCATCCGGTTAGTATTTGATTTAAGAATTCGAATACGATCTATGCACCCTTAGGGGTCCCCTTTGTTGCTTTGCACATCTTCATCTCATTTGTCTACCATCAGTAATCTCTTTTCTTTTTGTAAAGCAAATTTTGACCGATCATTTATGTCACAAATCATCTTTTAAAGAGATTGAAAGTTAATAAGTGAAACCAAGATGAAATCAACATGTAATTGAGTTTTTATCCATAAAAGTCACTTGAATTCATTCAAGGTCCAACGCCTTAATGGTCTCTTTTGTTTTTGTTGGTTAAAATGAACCTTTTAAGAGTTTAAAATCAACTTAACGCACAACTTTCTCGCTTTTAGGAACTACGTAGGTCTGAATTCCTCATCGCACTTGTGGATATGTAGGAGTAAGGGCAACACCCTTGTTGATCCCAAAAAAATAAAGAAACATAAAAAAGGGAAAATAAATAATATTGAAGTCACATTTTTTGCACACTCGATTAAAGGCTGTCGTCCCTTGTGACGGACACGTGGGGTGCCTATACCTTTCCCGCGCGTAAACAACTCTCGAACCCCTTGTCTTTGAAATTTACAGACCTCTTTTTGGTTTTTTCTAACTTTTTCCTTGAATAAACGTTGGTAGCAACTCCCGCGCGTTCTCTTTTTTTTGGAAGACACATTTTTATCTCGCATCGCCCTCCCGCCGAAGGGTAGGTTGTGACACATAATTTAAGGGAACTCAACTCATCTAAGATTCTAGATAGAGGCTCCTTATGACTAGTACCCTCACCATTAACACTAGATGAATGATGACTTATGTTAGTTCCTAATTTGTGGTTCTTTCTTGTTGGGGGTTTGTAAAAGGTAAAGGCTAGGGTTCAAAAGAACTCAAGATAAGCGTGATAAGCAAGAAGAAAGTATTATGTAATTACAAGATAAACTAGGCGTGACTAGTAAAGAAAATAGGCTATGAAAGTAAGCAAGAAATTAAAGTGCAAGAAATGTAAACTAGATGAATCATAAGAGTGTTAGGATGGCCACGTTTAAGTTTCCTAACAAAACACTCACTATCCTAAGAGAAAATTGCCTAAAATTATTACACACAAATGAAAGTTTGGTAACATATTGGAGGCTCCCAACACACTTCCAATGAAAGGCCTTTTTGTTACAAATTTTGAAAGTAAATTGCCAATTACAAAATTACAAAATAGTCCTCAATTTTGGTGGTTGTGATCTCTTTGGTGATTCACTCAATTTGGAGCACTTCTTAGTCCAATATCTCTTAAGGTGGTTGGCCCTTGCTTCTTGACTCAAATTCTTCAAGGGATGGCACCAATCCTCCTTTCCAATTCCCTTAAATGGCCCATATTCATGCGGAAGGGTGTTCAAAATGAAATGCACTAGGAAGGACTCAGACATATCAACCTCTAGTTTCTTAAGTTGAGCTGAAATATCTCGCATTTTCATGATGTACTCACGCACACCTTTCACACTGGCGAGCCAAAGAGAAGAGAACTTCATGATCAAGGTGCTTGCTAAAGTCTTATCTGAAGTGATGAACTGATCATCAATGACCTTAAGCAAGTCTCGAACCTTTTCATGCTGGTCAACAGAACCACGTATCCCAGCCGAGATTTTGGCCTTAATGAACATCACGCTGAGCCGGTTGGATCGCTCCCACCGCTCATATAGTGCAATGTCAGCTGGGCTACTTTCATCAGTGATTGCAGGTGGTTCGTCTTTCCTTATAGCATAGTCTATGTCCATCCACCCCAATTGTAAAAGAATTCTCTCCTTCCATATCTTATAGTTATCTCCTTTGAATTCGGGAACATCACATTGAATATCAAAAAAATTAATAGTTTGAGAAGCTACAAAATTCAAAGACTTATGTCAAAATTTGAGGCATACTAATCTTAATTGTATCTTTTACCAATGTAAACATACCATAAAATTGAATCTTGTGACATAAAAATTGTCTGTGGGCTAAATTTTTAATTCAATAAGAAACAATTAAACCTTATGATAGAATAATGAAATTACTTGCTCAATATTCATGCTTTACGGGTACAACATGAAAATAATTTAATTTCTATCATAAATATTTACTTTATGATAAAATCGACAAATTATACATACATCATGATGCCAGTGGGTAAATCATAAAAAATAATACGTCATTTTATCCCAATTAATTATACAGATATAATAAAAATTCCTGTGAGATAAAATTCATTATATAAGTATAATTAATTACAATATTATGTCTAATTCCTTATATGATCTTTAACCAACTTAATATATAATTTTAATCAAATATAGATGTTGTGGCTAATCCATAATTAATCAAAATTATAAAGATCACTTAGACATAAGACTTTATTATATGAGAATAAATGATATTTTGCATTTCAAAATCAAGATACAATATAATTATGAATAAGATTCTCATATAATTTTATAATTGAAACATAATATTATGCATTTGATTTCATATATATATGCATAGAATAAAATTTTCCAGAATATATTCATGCATAAAATAAATCAAAATTCCAAAAATTGTAAAGCAGAATAAGTATATATAACATGAAAAACGATTACTTATCAAGAAAGCTTTACTGGTTTAGTGGTCTACACATACTACAGCATTTGATAGAGTCAAGGGTTTGACAACGAAATCAAATCGGAAAAATACCGAAAACCGAAAATGGACAAGGAAGAGGCAAAGTGGCTCTGATACCAAATGTTAGACTAAACCTTTTAACTTGTGATATTACAAATTACAAAAGAAACACAGATTATTAACAAAATGCGGAAAATAAAATCAAAATTATACCTCCAGCCATTGCCATGAAGAATTTCTTGTTTTTGGTTCTTCCAAGCTCTCTCTCTCTTCCTTTCTCTAGATGGTGTATCAGACTGAATTCGAAAAGGATGAGCTTAGGGACCAAATTCATGTGCTTATATAGGCATTCTACTATCAAGAATGCATTTAGTAGCCATTATCACTCATTATTGACTGTTACAATTCATTAGTGGCCATTACCACCCATTAACAACCATTCAATTTGGCTTCCAAAACTGACGAGCGTTACAAATTTTCAAAATGTTAGGATCAAACATTATTACAAACACATACTAGTTTTCCTTGTATAAACCAGTTTACATGATAGAGAAAATTTAAAATACCAACAATACGATGGATGGTATAATACTTTACAATGTTAAAACCCATATAATGATTGGTTTGATAAGCTTCTTATATTTATAAAAAAAATAAAATAGGCCAAAACATATGTACTAGATCACCTAAGAAAAACAATCTATATATTCCTTTTTTTTCTAGTTATATGCTCCAATGCATATCTTAGATGGTTGTTGACCTTTTTTTACATCCCCAAGTAAAAAAAATAAAAACATTGTATTAATTTCCAAACTTTGTCATAGTTAGTAAAAAGTTAATCACTTGTCCAAAAAGAAATGAGAACATAAACAACCCAAACTAAAAAAGATGATAGACAAACATTTTTTTGTATATCATACAATATAAAGTCTCTCATTTTGTCTTTGTCATATATATGAAACTAACTCATCGATATTGACACCACCACGAAAGCAAATCGCCTTTTGAAAATCAAAAAATTTTTAAATAGAAAAAGAAAAAAAAAACTCACGGAGTTGAATTTGTTGTTCCACTTCTAACACGAACATAGGAATCATGGAATGAGCAGGCTAAAGCCCACACGATATGGGCCTTAAAATTGTATTTTTTTTTTGGCAATTAAAACTTACACCCTTATTACTAGAAACACCCCTTTTCAATTTACTTGCAATTTTATTTTCTTTTCATTATAAATAAACATCTTAACACTATATGTACCCAAAAAACATCTCAACACTAATCAATAGTTATTTCATGAATATTTTACCAATGATATTTTTTGAATTTCTACAACTATTAGTGTCAGCAACACCTAATTTTTTTTCCAAAAAAAAACAATTAATTAATATTGAATATTTTATTATTGATTTTAGCATCTTATAAGATTGAAAGAAGTTCTAAACACCTCTAAAATTGATTTTTAAAAAACATTCTAAATTCAAATGATATGAAGTCAATTATAAATATTAAAAACATTTTACCTTTTTTAAGAGAAAAAGTTTAACCTGTTAAAGTTATATGATATGTTAATACATTAATCAAATGTTCCTTTTAAGTAATCAAAGTTTTAAGTCATCAAAATTGAATTGTATGAATAAGCAGATAAAACTATATTTTAATTTCAAATATTTAAACATTAAAAAATAAAGTATCATATTTAAGTGTTTTTTATTAGCATTATCTATATAGTTCTATTTTTATCAATTCAAGGTAACGTAAGCTAAATTTCAACAAAAATAATTTTTAAAAAATATTAATTTAAAATACATAAATTTGTAGAATTTAATGTAAACACATGCATAAGAGAACTCTCTTAATTATCAATATTCATTCACTCATTTGAACGGAATACCTGAAAGTTCGCATGTGTTTTCAAAGAGTCCAATTTGAAAAGGTTGCGGGGGAAATTTGCAATAATAAACTATTTCCTGTAGGTAGAAAAATCGAAAGATGAGATTCTGTAATAAAGATTTATTTAAAAATTAGAGTGCTTAAATAATAGATAAACCACTGAGATTTAAAATACATAAATTATCAATATTCATTCACTCATTTGAACGGAATACCTGAAAGTTCGCATGTGTTTTCAAAGAGTCCAATTTGAAAAGGTTGCGGGGGAAATTTGCAATATTAAACTATTTCCTGTAGGTAGAAAAATCGAAAGATGAGATTCTGTAATAAAGATTTATTTAAAAATTAGAGTGCTTAAATAATAGATAAACCACTGAGATTTCAAATCCAACTGCAAGTTCATTAAGGACGGTATTGCGAAAAATACGACATTCACAACAAATGGGCGAAAACAAAAAACAAATTTTCATGCAGTAAACAAATGGGTACATGAAATGTACCGAAATTACATAAATAAATAAAAATTATTAGATTGTACCGTGAGTGTGAAAAGAATAAATCACACTATTATCTAATATTAGATTATTACAAATGGTAAGATTGCTAAATTTTACAATCAGAATTTAATAGGAATGCCCTTTCTTTATAAAAGTTTTAAACTGATAACTAGTCAAAAAATAATATTAATATAAGTTTTAAGATAATTTTTATAAAATTTATTAAATTTATAATATATATATATATATATATATATATATATATATTAATTTGTAATTTGACAACAACATAAAAACTTTATCTTATCATGTATATATTATTTTTTAATAATAGTTACTTTAAAATTATATATAAAATCATTCTTAATTGATAGATAGTGTCAAAATATTTACACTGATAATTTGAGAGAAGTAAAATGATGCTTGAGAATGACTATTTAAATAAAATAATTATTTTAAAAATATTAAAATTTAATAGAAAGGTTAATAGTTTGTTGAAATGAACTAAGCAAACATGCACCAATTGTAGAATAATAACAAAGAATTCGAGTACTTTTTATGGAAAATTGTAAGATCCAATTGTGATGTCTGTATTGTATAAAACAAAGAGGTAACATAGCGTGAAGATTGCACCCAAGATAGATACGCGAATGATGCCCATCGCAATCTAACACCACCATTATACGCGATGCGAGACCCACATACAACTACTCACTAACAATTAATTTGTTGGGCTCCAGTCAAATGGTACCAATATACTTTAGAATCTCTGGGCGGGAGTTGCTACGTGCACCAATATTGCTGGGGCACTCAGCAAACACTAAATGGGCTATTTTGCCCTTCTGCAAAGGCTGTTTCTGGAAGACCCTTCTTCTGGAAAAATTTTCGGAAGACCCTTCTTAAATGATTTAGGTAACATAATTGTATTTTGTTGTAGTAGAAAAATGTTTTATTAGTTGTTTATTATAGTGTTAAGTTTAGTTTAAGTAAATAATGTAGTTATAAATTTAGAATGTATTTGTATTAGTTGTTAATATGTTTGTTAGTTAATATGTAGTCAATTTGTGGATGTGGTTATATGATAATTTGAATATACTTTTGTATGATGCATATGTCCTCTTAATATGTTTGTTAGTTAATATGTAATAAATTTTTGGATATGGTTATATGATAATTTGAATGTACTTGTGTATGATGCATATGTCCTTAAGATGGACAAAGATCAATGGATGTATAACTATGTGATGTCACAAGAAGTTCATATGGATTATGATTATGATAATGAAGAAGAATGTGGTGTGAATGAACCACATGTCGATTGTTCAAATGCTTTTAATACGTCTCAGGTAATCATGTTGATTAGTTTGAATCATTTGGTTGAATTGATGTTTTGTATAAAAATTAATATGTTGGGGTTGCGTTGTAGGTATTTGGTACTCGAGATGATGTTTTGCAGTGGGCTCGAACAGTTGCCCATGAAAATGGATTTGTTGCAGTGATTATGAGGTCTGACACAGATACCGATAGCAGAGGAAGAAGTTCATTTGTCTTAATTGGGTGTGAAAGGAGTGGTACGTACAAGTGTAGGAATAAAGAATTCGTTAGAAAAGACACTGGGAGTAGGAAATGTGGTTGTCCCTTCAGGCTTCGTGGGAAACCAGTGCATGGAGGGGAAGGTTGGATGGTGAAGTTGATCTGTGGGATTCACAATCATGAATTGGCCAAGTCCTTAGTTGGACATCCATACGTTGGGCGATTGACTAAGGTTGAAAAGAAAATTATTGCTGATATGACAAAGTCGATGGTGAAACCAAAAAACATCTTGCTAACGTTGAAGGAACACAATGCCAACAGTTGCACCACGATAAAGCAAATTTACAATGCAAGAAGTGCATATAGTTCTTCAATAAGAGGAGCTGATACCGAAATGCAACATCTGATGAAGCTTCTCGAACGTGATCAATACATTCATTGGCATAGATTGAAGGATGAAGTTGTGGTGCGTGATCTGTTTTGGTGTCACCCAGATGCAGTAAAGTTATGCAATGCATGTCATCTGGTGTTTTTTTTATAGACACTACCTACAAAACAAACAGGTACAGTCCCACTACTTCACTTTGTTGGGGTGACACCAACGGCGATGACATTCTCTGCTGGGTTTGTATATCTGGAGGCTGAGCGTGTTAATAATATTGTATGGGCTTTGGAACGATTTCGAGGCCTACTTATAAGAAACGATCGCCTCCCTGTTGTTATTGTCATTGACAGAGACCTAACACTGATGAATGCAGTGAAAACTGTGTTCTCAGAGTGTACAAATTTGTTGTGCAGGTTTCATATCGATAAGAATGTGAAGGTGAAGTGCAAATCTTTAATCGGTGAAAAAATGCTTGGGACTATGTAATGGATAACTGGGGTACTTTGGTTGATTGTCCGTCCGAACACCAGTTCGCTGAGTCACTTCAGAAGTTTCAAATTGCTTGTTCGCCTTGGCTGATGTTCATTGACTATGTTAACGACACATGGATTATCCCCCACAAGAAAAAATTTATCACAACATGGACGAATAAGGTCATGCACCTAGGCAACACAACAACAAACAGGTATTAAGAACTGATTTTATTTGTTAGTAAGGATTATTAATAAATGGTATTTAATTGTTGTATATTTTTCATGTTTGTTGTGTATTTTAAATGTAGGGTTGAATCAGCTCATTGGGCTCTCAAAAGAGTACTACAAAATAGCCTTGGAGATCTATGTAGTGTTTGGGATGCCATGAACAACATGATCACGCTGCAACACATTGAAATTAAAGCATCCTTTGAAACTAGTACGCATGTGGTTGGGCATGTATTTAAAAAAAACCTTATACAAGAGGCTTCTTGGGATGGTTTCAAGGGACGCTTTAAATCAGATTGCTTCTGAGGTTGACCGTCTACGTTATCTCAGCAACAATACCTCTTCTTGTGGTTGTGTGATGAGAAGCACGCATGGTCTTCCTTGTGCATGTGAGCTTTCTAGGTATACTGCTGGCAGCATCCCAGTGGAGTCAGTCCATATTTTCTGGAGGAGACTTTGCTTTTCAGACCAAGGATTATGTGAGGCGGAAGTCAGCATCAAGAAAGAGATAGAGACCATATCTAAAAGGTTTGACAAACTTGATGTGTCTGGCAAAGTAACTTTGAAGAGTAAACTTTGAGAAATTGCATACCCTGATCATAACTCTATGTGCCCTCCTCCGTCAAAGGTCAACACTAAAGGTGCACCGAAGAAACCGATGAAAAGAAGTTAAAGATCCACAAAGCGTGATCCGTCTTACTGGGAGTATGTTGATGCTTTTCATTCTGTTCAAAGCAACAACTCTCCAGTCAAACGTAGTGCATCATGTTCTGAACCGCCTCAGCCAACAAGGATCATCCCGATGTTGGATCAATTTGCGCCATTCATTCAAGGTTTCATTCGTGACATTGTAGATGTGAAAGCGGACGGTAACTGTGAATATCGGTCCATTGCCGCTTTATTAGGTATGGGGGAAGATTCGTGGCCGTTAGTGCGTAACGAATTGATTAAAGAACTTGGCAGGTGGTCGCATGAGTACATGAACCTCTTCTGTGGCACAGAGAGATTTGAACAATTAAATTTGTCCCTACTTGTTGATGGGTTTTCGAAGGTATATTTTTAGGTTAATTTTTTTAATAACAAACTTTAAATTACTTACATGTGTATGTTTGGTTGATTCAGGTTAGTGTGGACAAGTGGATGGATATAACGGAGATGGGATATGTGATTGCATCACGGTATAACATAATCCTTGTATCGTTATCCCGACAACAAAGCATGACATTTATTCCTCTTAGAAGTCAACCACCACCTGATTCTTCTGGGCACCACATGATATGTGTCGGTCATGTGTTTGGAAATCATTTTGTTCAGATACATTGAATATAGTTAGTATAACAATTATGCAATGACTTCCCTGGTTCATTTGAGTCGGTCATCGCATGATATAATCTTTGTTCATGTACAACAAGTTTATTTGAAAGATCATTGTCCCTTACCGCCTCCAGCGTTGTTGTGGTCAAGCAATTGTTATTCTCAGGCAAATGCCATTGGAACCTGGGGGCTGGGCAGCTGCATGTACTCCTTAGGGTCTGCGGCAGGTGCATCTCTAGGCTGGTCACCTGCCTGGGTCGGTATCATGAATGGGTGAGATATCCGAAAAAACCACTTCATGTAATCCGCAGATACCTGCCCAGGCACTAGACAAAGCTCACCCACAGCTAGTACGTGGTCCGCGAAATGCATCCACCTGTCATCCATATCATCATGTGACAATCGAGCACTAACATGCGACGGAGGGATGCTCTGAATGTAACCAAACTGTCGTAGCACCCTCTCCGGTCGAGCTGTGACCACCATAGGACCCCATCTCAGCTGACCCTGGAATGATGAAATCAACTCAAAGGCCCTAACCCCCCGATGCTCAGTGTAAGGCAACTAGGACACATCTGTGACGGTCAAAGCATCACAACGTGCCCTGTACGGTGCTCCTGTGATTCCCTTGATATGCGCTTTCGACGTCAGCCACCGGGAAGCACATGGGGACGTCTCTTGGTATGCATCATCTGTGACGCACTGATGCATACTAGAAAAGTGCTCATAGATCCAGCACTACAAAAAAAATGAGGTTAACATAACATAAAAACATGTTTAAATCATAATCGAACGTAACATATTTAAAAACACAAAATTTACCGGTAATAGAGTCAGGTACCCCGCAATCTGTCATGTGGTGGTCCTAGAAGCCTCATCTAACTGGTCATACATATGAACCAGCGCGGCAACTCCCCAAGCATAACCAACACTCTGACCCAGGTCGCGAAAAGCGTCTAGGTGCACCACATGAACATATGTTGCACTCTTATTAGCAAAAAGAGTGCAACCGACCAGGTGCAGCAGATAAGCACGAGCTGCTAAAATCCACCGCCGGGCCTGACATCTCATCTCATAAATGTCTCGAACCCATCCCAGCTGTACGCATGTCCCACATGATCGTGATGTCTCGGCTCTAGCCTCCTCAGCAGACACCTCAAGCAACTTGGTCAATAAAAATATCGCCTCCTCCGCAGAAAGAGCATGAAAGTTGTGCAACGCGCCAGTGATAGGCAAATGGAGGAGTGACGACACATCATCCAATGTGATCGTCAACTCTCCTACCGGAAGGTGGAAGGTGCTGGTCTCGCTGTGCCACCTCTCCACAAATGCAGATATAAGTCCAGGATCGCCAGTAACAACTGAACAATCGATCAGTGGACTTAATCCTGTGACACCAACCAATCCTTCAACCTCAAGCACTGGCCTCCCAATCAATGTCACTTTCCTCCCATGTGACACCAACTTCAAATCAGGACGTTCCTGATTTGAAGTACAAATTATACAATTATAAAAAAAATTAATGACAAACAAATCAACAATGATAAATAATTAACAAACTAAAATACTTGTCCACTCCAAACGGCGTGTGCAACATGGTCCGCAAATGATGTCAGCACTGATGGGTCACGTGGCCCACCTGGGAATCCCTCAGCATCATCAACATGTGACCTCTCAGCACCATCATCACCCTGTACGTTCGCAGTCATCTTAGGTGCATCCTCAGCCATATCAGGGACATCCTCAGCCATGTCAGGAACATCCTCAGCCATATCAGGTGCATCCGCAGTCATCTGATGAACCCGTTGCCTACGGGCTAATGCAGTAGGTCTACGCCTCTCGGGAACATCAACTGCATCATGGGATGTCTATCTCTGCCTATAAGTCTACCTATAGCACGATCTAAACCTTGTGTCCTAGCCATGATCTGCAAATCATGTGGAACACATATTTTTTTCGGTCAAAACATACACAACTTTCTTTATAAAATAAAACAAGTTTATTTATAAAAAAAAATAAGACTAATTTAAATAAAATTATTTGAAAACACACACAACATAATTTTAAAAAAAATAAACAACTTCATTTATAAAAAAACACAACTAATGTAAAAATAATTAATTATCCACAACTTAATTTTAAAAAAAAATAAACAACTTCATTTATAAAAAAACACAACTAATGTAAAAATAATTAATTATCCACAAGTTAATTTTAAAAAATAAACAACTTCATTTATAAAAAAACACAACTAATGTAAAAATAACTAATTAGTAAACATCCACAACTTAATTTTAAAAAAAAAAATATACAACTTCATTTATAAAAAAAAACACAACTAATGTAAAAATAATTAATTAGGAAACATCCACAAATTAATTTATAAAAAAAACAACTTCATTTATAATAAAAAAAACAACTTTATTTATAAACAAAAAAACACAACTAAAATTATATATAAAAATAAAACAAAAATGGGAAAAAAATTTCAAAACATACACAACTTAATTTATATCATTTATAAAAAAATAGTATTTAAAAAAAATTCCAAAACACACCCAACTTTATTTATAAAAATAAATAACTTCATTTATAAATAAAAAACATAACTAATTTAAAATTAAATAATTAGTAAAATACTCAACTAAAATCATATAAAAAATAAACAAAACCAATTAACAAAAATAACCAACTTAATTTATACAAATAAAAAACTTTATTTATAAATAAAATATACTAATTTAAAAAAAAATAAACAAAAACACACACAACTTAATTTATAACAATAAACAACTTCATTTATAAACAAAACACAAATAATTTAAAAATAAATATTTGGTAAACATACACAATTTAAATTATAAAAAAAAAACAACTTCATTTGTCATGAAAAAGTCAAACCTCATTTTTTTATAAAATTTCAAAAACATGCACCTACTTAATTCATACAAATAAAATAATCATTCATTTAAAAAAACAATTTTTTTTTTAAAAGAAACAAACTTTCGGAAGAAGTACTTCTTCCGGAAACTTTCCGGAAGAAGTGGTTCTTCCGGAACACTCAAAGGTCATCTGGAAGAACCCTTCTTCCAGAAATTTTCCGGAAGAATTACTTCTTCTGTAAAGTTTCCGGAAGAAGGTGTTCCGGAAGTTTTCCGGAAGAAGTGTTCTTCCGGATGACCTTTGGTTACTTCCGGAAGAACCCTTCTTTCGGAAAGTTTCCGGAACATCTTCTTCCGGAAGTTTCGGAAGAAGCCTTCACGGTTCTTCCGGAGGACGCCACCGTAACCTCCTTTCCCCATTTTTTTCGGCGTCTTCTACCCTAAGGTTCCACTACCCTAAGGTTCCATTATCCTACCCTAATTGCTACAACTATACTGCATAATAAAAGCAATGGCAAGTTAGGGACACCTACCTCGAAGGCAAACAACAAGTGGTTCGAGGAGAAGAAGAAGCACGCTGGTCTCGCGGAGAAGAAGAAGGGGGTGTTGGTCTCGCGGAAGAAGAAAAGAAGCAGCAGGCAGGAAGTGAGTGCTTCTTCCGGGAGGAGGGGCGCTTTTTAAAATTTTTACTTAAAAGGAAAAATGGCCCATTCACTAAAATTGTTGGGTGCACCAGCAATATTGGTGGGTGCACCTAGCATATCCCTCTCTGGGCCCTTATAAGAGATGAATGTGATGGCCTGCAAATTTGGATTAAAGTTAGGGAGTATGTTGTGTAAAGTACGAATATTTTTTTTTCATATTAGATGGCTTTCAAAATTATGTTAAAAATAAATATTAGATATTATAAATAACATAGACGCATAATTAATTTGGATGAAAATTTAAAATACATTAAAATGAAAAATATAAAAAAATATTTATATAATTTAAGGCTCTTCTTATTCCCACTATTTTAGTAGGCATTTTCTATATTCTTTTCTCTTTTGAAAGTGCATTTTACATACTATTCCCATAACTAACAAAAAAAGTTTCCATCTCAACAATCTTAAACTATCCTCTTTATTTTTAACCAACAAAAAAATCATTTTCAATCTACCATTTTTTTAACTTAAATTTCAATATTTTAAAATATTACCAATAATTAAAAAATATATCACAATTTAAGTTGTTGGTTGTAAGTTGTATTTTTTTTAATTAGCATTAATCAATTATTATAGAATTATATATCAACTATGAAAATAATTAGTTTAATTTTTTGCCATATGTTAAATAATGGATATTATGTTGGGTTTTTTTTTATGTGAGTTCCTTTATGGTGGATTGGGCCATTCATTGTGTAGCCTATGAAGAAGCGCTTGGCTATTGCTAGTGAGTTAGTAAATGGACATCTCATTACTCAATTTTCACACATACAAACAACTCACTAAAAAAATGGGTAGTTTGCTCTCAAGACAATAACATAAAATTTTATCATAAGATAAAGTCTTTTGAACCCAAATATGAATAAATATGCACTCTGTTGATCTTTTTTTATTACATATAATGACTATAGACAATATTAGTCGTCATAAGTAATAGAGAGATCAAGAAATTATAGATTTTATGGGTATAAGCTATTGTAAGGTCTTATGGGTTCTATCTCTTAAAATCTAATTTAAGTATGATCCATTATTCCTACATCACATTGAAAATTTTCCAAACAAAAAAAAGTAACTTATTTCTTTATCTTATTAACCCTTGTTAGTCTAATTTTAGGGATGTTGGATTTCTCTATTCCATTGTTGATTTTCTTTAAGTATGATCCATTATCCCTACATCACATTTGATTTTCTTTTCTTTTATAAAAAATAAAATTAAAATTCTTATATGAAAAAAAGTAATCATTTAAATTAGAATCCAATAATAAACATGAAATCATGTACGTGTAAGTATCATGATTAAACTTTTAGTTAATTATGGATAGCTTAGTTGTACTTGTACATTGTAGTTCATGGGTCTCCTGTCCAGCTAAAAGCTTGTAAAGAGAGGGGATGAAAAAAGAGGCGATAAAGATAAAAAGCGGAAAAAGAGTTTAAGAAAACGACAAGACTGGACCTCGCGTGAAGAGTGTTGGAACGGTTTATGTAACTCAATTACAATTAGGATGAATGCTGTCATTTTCTACTGTAACAATGGATAGCATTTTCAAAATGAAATTCCAAAATTACTCAATCAACCAAATAACAATGGATTAAGATAAAATAAAAATATAAAAAGCATACCACGCCGATAAATTAGACTATCAACGATAGTCATAGATAAGGATGGTCACAGTTTCCAATCTCATCTGTAATATCTCCACTTGGTAGTAAAGTCTTGATTACCTTATGGCAATAACAAAACGAAAAGCTTCACTTTCACGGTAATTTAATTTCAACTCCTCGCCACTGCTTTTTTTTTTTTTGGGTACATATTCTAGGTTTGCTTTGCACTCCTTTTATTTTTTTTTTAATCTCTATCAATATTCAATGTTGTAGGAAAAGAATTAATATAGAAAAAAATTGCCAAGCATCAGGTATGATTAGATTGGGTGTCGCCGCTTTAGCTAGTAGTAGCTATAAATAAACATAATTAGTTGTCAATTGGACCATTCCCATTACTTTATCAGTTTATAATTCGTTATTAACGAACTCAATCTTTAATATAGTCACTCTTTTTGTGAGTGAAGTCACATCAACTCTAATAATTTCGAAACAATATATTTTTCAAAACAATTATTTATTATTGTTGGTCAATTATATCATCCTATCCCACAAACTGAAAGAGTGATGCGTGTTACCAGAGACCCAACTGTGCCCTAATTGGTACAATATGTGTTAGAAAAACCTATTACAGGAAGTGAGAGAGTGTGTTAGAAAAATTTAAAATAAAATCAAATTAGAATACATAAATGAGAGTAACCATAGTTTCTTAGATAACTTTTGGAGTTAAATAGAATAATTTTATTTTTCAAATAGATGATTATAATTTATTCTTATTTCATAAATATGAAAAAAAAATTATTAAAAAAATGGGAGAGGAATGGATATTTTAGTTTTTTTACCGACAGGCAAAAATGCCGTCGTCGCTGGCAAGTTTATGGCACACGTAATTGTGATTTGTGTGTGGCGTGGGGCAAAGCCAGCAGAAACGTACAGAACAAGAATGTGGGCTCTGTGGGCCTTCTTCCCCTTACGAACCCAATTCCATTACCACACAATAATAAAAAAACAAGAAGAAAGAAGCCAACTTTTGCTTCGGCCACAAGTGTCCTTTTCCTTCTTCCCTCTTTCCCCGTTTTACCCCTTTCACACCCAGCAAGAGGATAAAAAAAGCCCACAAATATTGACCGTAGTTGTCAAATTTTAATTTGGCTCCCTGCGTGCAAAAGGTTAACAAACTTAGCACAAGTGGGTAAAATATTCTAATGACTTGTTGATAGGTATCTATCTGATCTTCTCACTCTCCCCCATTTCACTTCTTTTTATATTTCAAGTTTTGTTTTATAAATAATATATAATGTAACCCCCTATTATTATTATTATCATTGTTCACCTTTCAAAGTTCAAAATGCTCTCCCTTGTTTAAACTTGTAAGTAACAATAATGGTATGGTAGAAGTAGTAGTCGCCCTTGAAATAGCACAAACAATACGAACTCTCCCCAACTCAAAACAACACACAAACAGTTACTGAAATTACCCTTTTCCATTTTTTCCCCCTAAATTTCACCGACGCTGTCTTTTTTCTCTTTTGCCCTCACCCTTTTGAGAGTTTCATAGCTGTAACTTGGGTGTAACCGATGCTGGAAATCTCAACTTCACATGAAACCCCGCTAGAGAACGCGGACGGCGGCTCCGCGGCGGTCTCGGACGGGTCGAAAGCCGAGCACGGCGAGGACGATGACCGGAATCCCGCCGCGAACCGGTGGCCGAGAGAGGAGACAATGGCTTTGCTCAAGATAAGGTCCGAAATGGACGTTGCTTTCAAAGACGCAAACCTCAAAGCCCCTCTCTGGGAACAAGTCTCAAGGTCAGTTCCTTCTTTTGTTTCCCCTCTTTTCAACTAAAACCCCTTCTATCATTCCTTAATTAGTAATAATAATGTTACACATAAATGTATAATGTATAGTCTGCTGAACAATTTTATTTTTGAATGAATTAATTAGAGGTTTGTATGTATGTGTATATATTCAGGAAATTATCGGAGCTAGGTTATAATAGGAGTGCGAAGAAGTGCAAGGAGAAATTCGAGAACATTTACAAGTACCATAGGAGAACTAAAGAAGGTCGTTTTGGAAAATCAAACGGTGCAAAAACTTACCGATTTTTCGAGCAATTGGAAGCTTTAGACGGAAACCACTCACTTCTTCCTCCGACAACAACCGTTGGTGATGATGTTGTCCTGAACGCGGTTCCGTGTTCGGTTAGTGCGGCGGCGCACGAGCATTCGAGTTCGACAACGTCGTGTTCGGGGAAGAAGAAGAGGAAGCTGACGCAGTTTCTGGAGGGGTTGATGAGGGAAGTGATAGAGAAGCAAGAGACGCTGCAGAGGAAGTTTGTGGAAGTGTTGGACAAGTGTGAAAAAGATCGAATGGCGAGGGAGGAAGCGTGGAAGAAGGAGGAGCTCGAAAGGATCAAGAAAGAACGCGAGCTTCTGGCTCAGGAAAGATCAATTGCTGCTGCCAAAGACGAAGTTGTTCTTGCTTTTCTTAGAAAGTTTGCAGAAGCAGAAGGCACGGTGCAGTTACTCGAGAAAATTCAGGTTCAAAACGACAAACAGAAAAACATGAAACAAAATGGCGGTAATGATAATGCTAATGGAGGTGGTGGTGTCACAGTTGTCACTGATATGGATAAACAAGAATGTGGAAATACTAATGTTCGTGTTAGTGTTGGGAATTTTGTGCACATGAGTAGTTCTCGTTGGCCGAAGGATGAAGTGGAGGCATTGATAAGGTTAAGGACTCAAATTGATGTGCAGGCACAATGGAATAATAATAACAATAACAATAATGGGTCTAAAGGGCCTCTTTGGGAGGAGATATCTTCGGCTATGAAGAGCCTTGGTTATGATCGAAGTGCAAAGAGGTGTAAAGAGAAATGGGAGAACATAAACAAATACTTCAAGAGGATAAAGGAGAAGAGCAAGAGGAAGCCTCAGGATTCCAAGACGTGTCCTTATTATCACCACCTTGAGGCTTTGTACAGTAAGAAGCCTAAGAAGGTGGATCATGGGAACGAGTTGAAGCCTGAGGAGCTGTTGATGCATATCATGGTGAGTCAAAGTCAAGAACAGCAACAAGAGATGCAGACTCAGACTCAGTCACCATCTGAAGATGCTGAGAGAGATCAGAATCAGGGAGATAATGAAGATCAAAGTGAGTATCAGACTCAGATGGTTGATAATAATAGTCCTTCCATTGCAATTATGAGTTAAAAAGCTTGGTTTCAAGAGATTCTTTCTTTAGTATGCTAAAATTGAACATCTTCTCTGATGACAACCAACGTGGGTTCCTTTGACTTTCCAACCATTCATCAACAAGAGCAGGAGAAGATTTCAATATTTCATTTTGTTGCTGGGTTTAGGTGGTAGTAAATACAAATCAATCTCAAGGGTGTTGTTTTTGTATGTATTACAGTACACTGTATTTTCCAATTTTCAATTCTTCATCGTTTTTTTTTCTTTTCTTTAGCGAACATGGTAGATGATACAAGGAACACCTGCACAGAGAAAGAGAGAGAGATTTACCTCTCAGTAAAAAACAAAGTCACTGGACGTGTTATTTTAATATTAAAAACTTTTCCCTAGAAGTTTGTAAACCCATGTGTGATCAGGTGGGAAACGGTTGGATTTGTTTGCTTGTGAGAATAAACAATGGCACAGAGGTGAACAATGAACTGCAATGATAATGAGTTCGTTTTTGTATTGAGTTATAATAATAGTTTTACCATAAATTTATTTTTTAATCTTCTTTATAATTCATTTAGAAAAAAAAATAAGAAATGTTGATAAATTATAAGTAAGAAGTGTTTAAAGGAAATGGATGTTTACTTGTCATTACTCTTTATCTTATCTTGCACTTTTTCTCTTCCTCTTATTTTTTCTTCCTTGTATTGTATCTTTCCAATTGTAAAATAAATGTATAAAGCATGTACAATGATATTTCTATTTTTATTTAAAGTAGCGAAATGGACGATTACATCTCGCGCGGGCATTGGCAATCGTGTTGGATGGATATGTTTGTGCATCTTACTTCTGGCCAAAGTTGTGCTTAACTCCTAACTTTTTGGGGTAAATGTAATCACTTAAGCATTATTGGCTCTGGCAAAGTAATAGGAAGCTCAAGTAATGAATTGAACGTCTCCAAATTAAAGTAGAATGGCATCTATCTTTCGTGAGAATATTTGGGAATTTATACACGAGTTTATACTCTAGTATTGACTGAATTTCCTTGCCTTCAGTATAAGTTGTGATCTACGTAATGATCTTGTTGACTCCAATTATCACGGTCGTTGGAGTAAATTTTGAGAAATGATTATTCATTTATTCTTACATTTTTATATTACTACAACAGTACTGTAATTCTAATTCCAATCGCATAAATTTCTCAATAAATACTTAAAAATGTTTTATTTCATAAACTAAAATTAATTTATGTACTTCAATTTTATAAAAATTTTCTCATTTAAGTTTTATGAAAACAAATTATAACTTACATAAATTAATTTTGAATAAAATTAATTCAATTTATCTTTTTATTCAAATAGAACTTCTTGTAAAGGGCTTTAATTATCCATTACAACTTGGGATTTGCTAGGGGCACCCAGCAGCATTGCTGGTGCACCCAGCAAATTTCCAAAATGGCAAAAATGCCCTTCAGCTTTTTTGCGAGGCGGAAGAAGGTTCTTCCGTGGATGCCCGCGGAACATTTCTTCCGCGAGTGTCAACGGAAGAAGAATTGCGGAAGAATCATCTTCCGTGGAACTTCGCGGAAGAACTTCTTCCGCCAGAGTCAACGGAAGAAGGTTCTTCCGTGGGTTACCACGGAAGATGGTTCTTCCGTGGGTTAATTAGTTAAATTATTTTGTTAATTTTAAGATTATTTGGTATTAGTTAAATGATATTTTCCTCTCACAAGTTGACCAATGGCCGATTCTTGTATGCACCGCATGATATGTGTTGGTCACTTTTTTCCTCAAATTATTTACAGTAAAATTCATTTTGGACTCGTCGTTCTTCACAGTTACACACACTCTAGTCACACACTTCTTCCTCTCTCCATTTCTCTAACTCTGACCATGCAATTGGCGTTGGTCTCATTGCATTGTCTGTAGAAATGATGAACAAGGCCAAAGGAAAAGGCAAGGAGGTCGCCGGAAAAGGTTCTGCCGGCAAGCGCAAGGGCGCCTTCGACGATGACAAGACCGGTGGCGTCCAAAAGAGAAACAAGCGAGGTGTCCTTCAGTTATTTCTGACGACGAATTAAATGCCGCGCCAAGAAGGATGAACATGCCAGATAAAGGCCAGAGTAGCAGGTCACATGTCGTCCCTCAAGAGGAAATGTTGGCCCGAAACTAACTTTTTTGAGTTTTGGGCCTTCCGTTGGAGGCCTTGTTCGAATGAACCGGTGTCTCTTGTTATTTTTTTTGGATTCGTTGATGTGCAAACATGAGACAGGCCACCTTTGGAGAGTCTCACGGCTTTCCCAGATAATTTAAAAAAAACCTCAAACAGGGGTACTTAGGCAAGTTTACATGGGCCGAAACTAACTTTTTTGAGTTTTGGGCCTTCCGTTGCAGGCCTTGTTCGAATGAACCGGTGTCTCCTGTTATTTTTTTTGGATTCGTTGATGTGCAAACATGAGACAGGCCACCTTTGGAGAGTCTCACGGCTTTCCCAAATAATTTAAAAAAAAACCCCGAATAGGGGTACTTAGGCAAGTTTACATGGCCCGAAACTAACTTTTTTGAGTTTTGAGCCTTCCGTTGCAGGCCTTTTTCGAATGAACCGGTGTCTCCTGTTATTTTTTTTGGATTCGTTGACGTGCAAACATGAGATAGGCCACCTTTGGAGAGTCTCACGGCTTTCCTAGATAATTTTAAAAAAACCGCGAACAGGGGTAATTAGGCAAGTTTCATGGCCCGAAACTAACTTTTTGAGTTTTGGGCCTTCCATTGCAGGCCCTTTTCGAATGAACCGGTGTCTCCTGTTATTTTTTTTGGATTCGTTGACGTGCAAACATGAGATAGGCCACCTTTGGAGAGTCTCACGGCTTTCCCAGATAATTTTAAAAAAACCGCGAACATGGGTACTTAGGCAAGTTTACATGGCCCGAAACCAACCTTTTTCTCAGACGACAATGACTGATGTGACTCGACAGTGAACGACTTGACATAAGGTTGCTTTAGTTTTACGCTTCACAATGTAAAATAGTCACGGGTCTGGTAAAAGGGAAGCCATGTGCCTGGCTGGGCCATTTATATAAATGATAGATGGGGATGTCCATGGTACTCAACAACAACTAGTATTCAGAGTTTGTCAAGTTAATTTTCGATAAACAATGGCATTCTTAGGAGAGACTTTGTCCCAGACGATCGTGAACTCGAGGTTGGCATTAATTTTCGATAAACAATGGCATTCTTAGCCAGCGGCCCAAATGAATGCAGCGCTCCAGTAATCGGGATGTGCAGGAGCGACGAAACGTCGTCTAGAGTGATCGTCATCTCCCCTACTGGGAGGTGGAAGCTGCTCGTCTCCCTAAGCCACCTCTCAACAAAGGCGGATATGAGTCTAGGATCAGTGGTGATCACAGAACACCTGATCAATGAATCCAATCCGGTGGCCGCAATCATACCTTTGATCTCAGCAGCCGGTCTCCAAAATTTATCTACTTTCCTACCATGGGAGACCAACTTGAGATCGGGTCACTCCTAAATTGAATAACAATTTATAAATTTGTGTATTTCAAAATTAAAGAAATTACTTTCTAATTACTGGAATAAAATATGTACGTACCTGTCCACGCCATATGCTGTGTGCCACATGATCAACAAATCCTATCAAAACAGATGGATCGCGTGGCCCACCGGGGAACCCCTCATCATCAGCAGCTATCCCATCACTAGCCACTCCATCCGACTCAGCAGCATCGACAACTCCTGTCCTCTCTGGGCTACCATCAGAGGCATCAGGGACATCCTCAGCCAACTGAGGAACATTCTCAGGCAACTGAGGAACATCCTCAGCCATCTGGGTAACCCGTTGCCTACGTGCTGAGGCAGTGGGCCTACGACGGCGAGGAACATCCTCAGCCACATCCTGACTAAGGTCTCTGGCTCTACCTGTGCCTAGCACACGACGTAGACCTCGTGTTCTAACCATGATCTGAAATCATGAAGAACATTTACTTTTATTCGTCAAATTAAACACTCAAATAATTTGTATAACAAAGCTTTCGAATCCTAACTAATCCGCATAATTTATCCAAATCCATAGATTATATATTTAGTTCAACATAATTTATCCAAATAATTGACATAAAAATGCATATATAACAAATGCATATATAAATCACACCAAATATAATTTCTAATAGTCAACAGAATTCTAATAGTCATTTTGAATATAGTTTCTCACAACGGTTGCTTGAATACTATATCAATTAGGTTTAATCAGCATTAACTAAGATTCCAGATTTCAAAATGTCAATTGCTTAATTAAGATGGTAATTTCTCACAGCAGTTTGTTGAATATATCAATTAGGTGAATTAGTGTTTAGAACATAGTCATAGGTGGTAATTTCAAAATGAGTAATTATTTCTCTCACTAGCTAGCAATAGCATGTAATCATAGTCTATGGATTACTTTTTTAACTTTTAGCCATACAATTTGCTGACTAATAAGTGGCAATCAGAGCAATTCAAAATACCTAGTCGGAGCAGTCTCGATGATCGAGTGAACTTTACTTAAGTGGGATGTTGCAACTTTTCATGATTTTGGTGAATTAGTGCTTGGTGGTTCTTTTATGAAGAAGGAAGAAATGAGTGTGGTCTTTCAGTTTCAATATTATGAATTTAGATGGTAGGCATGTTGGGAGAGGCTGTTTGACTAATAGTTTTGGATTACATAATTTCATTTATAGAATTTAAGAGAATTTTTTTTCCATAGGGTATACTTTATCCTCTTCTTGCACAATCTATGATTGTAGTATATAAAACATGGTTAGAGAGGGTAAATTATTACATTTTTTAAATACTTTTAGTAGGATTGGATTGATGGGGAGTTTGAGCCACTTGTGGTAGCCTGGTAGGCATTAGATTCACAACTCCATGCTGCCATGTACCAAAGAAAAGGATGATTAGAAGATGTGCTTTTCTGGAGTATCTTTTATACTATTTAAAGCTATTTTATATTCTTACAAGTACAAGCTAGTCAAGTTGGTTGGAATTTATGTTTTTATGTGGTGTGGTGTGCTAGCTAATTTTTATGGATCATGCAAATTTTGTTTTAGACTTGTTTTAACATTGGTTGACCCGCGCTCATTGTCTATAAGACACTCGTGCCAACCAATATAGTTGCCATTCTCTTTAAATTTTAAAAGCACACTACCGCTTTCTCTAGTTCTTATTTTTAAAGAATCACTACTCGATCTTAAGCTGGTAACAATAATTCAACTTCGATGATTCATGTTTGATCAACATAACTCAGTGCATGTTTAGCTTGACATCCATGATTCATGTTTGATCAAATTTTGATATCAACATGTATCAAAAGCAACTAAAATTTGTTTCTATGATTCATATTTGAGTTGTAATTGTTAGCTAATTGACAACCACAGTGCCTTAGCTGAATACCATTAGCTAATTGACAACCACACTGCCCACAACTTAGCTTCATTAATTATGCAACTCAAATCACACCAAATTGTAATTCAATTTACACCAAATATTTGATATCAACATGTATCAAAAGCAACTAAAATTTGTTTCTATGATTCATATTTGAGTTGTAATTGTTAGCTAATTGACAACCACATTGCCTTAGCTGAATACCATTAGCTAATTGACAACCACACTGCCCACAACTTAGCTTCATTAATCATCCAACTCAAATCACACCAAATTGTAATTCAATTTACACCAAATATTTGTATCAACATGTATCAAAAGCAACTAAAATTTGTTTCTATGATTCATATTTGAGTTGAAATTGTTAGCTAATTGACAACCACAGTGCCTTAGCTGAATACCATTAGCTAATTGACAACCACACTGCCCACAACTTAGCTTCATTAATCATCCAACTCAAATCACACCAAATTGTAATTCAATTTACACATATACATGCATATTTAAATCACACCAAATATAATATCAATTTACACATACAAATGCATATATAAATAACACAAACTAAATAGTAATATGAACAAAAGATGGTTCTGGAATAATTTTAAAAAAAATCCAAAATTCTATAAAACAAGTACTCGCGGAAGAAGGTTCTTCCGCAGGAAGGAAAAGCACTCCCACGAAAGAACCTTTCTTCCGCGGACTCCAGCAGAAGATGACAGAAATGGCACTTTCGTGGGATCCCGCGGAAGAACCATCTTCCGCGAGAACGTAATGGAACGTCTTTGACACACGTGGAAGAAGCTTCTTCCGCGGGTATCTAGTCCGTGACATTTCCTTCTTGCGGAAGATGGTTCTTCCGCGGGATCCCACGGAAGTGCCATTTCTGTCATCTTCCGCTGGAGTCCGCGGAAGAAACGATCTTCCGCCTGACCTCCAACGGCACCCAGACACGCGCGGAAGAAACGAACCTTCCGCGGAAGAAGGCTTGTCTTCAACCTCGCGCAACCAAAACCATCAAAAACCTAACCAGACCAAGCATGTCTTCTACCCTATGGCCATCAAAAGCGATTAAAGGAGAAAAATGAGGTTAGAACACTAACCTATAGGGCGTAACGCGAATGCTTCAAAGCTTCAAATGCCGGCAATGGAGGACGACGCGCGCGGAGAAGAAGACTTAGACGCGGGGAGAACACTGCTGCACGCGTGGAGCTCTGGTCGCGGAAGAAGAAGAACTCGAAGGTGAAGAAGCTTTGGGTCGCGGAAGAAGAAGAAGAAATCGAAGGAGGAAGAAGAAGGCTTTTGGTCGCGGAAGAAAGTTTCAAACAAAACGGGAGAAAGGATTTTTTATTAAAAAAATTTAATTTATTAATTTTATTATAAGGGGCAATTGTGTAACTTCACATAATTGCTGGGTGCACCAGCCATTTTGTTGGGTGCACCTAGCAATAGCCTTACAACTTATAAGGAGCATTCATGTCAAAGCCTAGAAGAAAGAAGAACCCACAAGGATTAAGATAAAATATATCTCGACTTCATTTATTTTTTATAGGATTTGATATATGATAAAAAAATATTTTTGTAAAGAAAATCTCAGACACAAGATATTAGATCTTAAATGTCATCTCAATGTATCAGATAATGACTTTATCGGCCTATCATGTGTAACATTAGACACAAATTCTTTAAGGCATGGTCTGATAAAACATCAAATATGGAATATATGTAACTTTTAACATTTGCATTATTTACATCTAATTAGAATAATTAAGCGTCTTGATTTGTCTTTAAGATAAAATGTTTTTTTACTCTAGATCGTGCTATATGAACATGTAATGACTCTTTTTTTTTTAGGGAATAATGAATATATGATAATAGATTTAAAGTGGTTGCTTTTTAAACAAGATAAAAACACAAATCAAAACTTAACGGTAAAGAAACTAAAACTAAAAGTTACTATATTAATAAAGAACAAAATTATGAGTAAGATGTAATATGAATGATGCTAATTTTTCGATAATATACCATACCGATTAACTTATAACATTTTCTTTGAGGGGTCAAATATAAAAATTAAATTAGACTATTTTTTTAATTAACATATTAAATGTAACCAACAACTAAAAAAAATTATAATAATTTATCACATATAACAAAATAAGATTATAATGGTGTCGAGGAAAGAAAAGAGATTTAGTTTTAAAATTCATTGGAGCAATTCTAATGATACAAATATTTATTTTATTTAAATATCATATTTGAAGCTTTAAAAGTAAAATTGACACTAAAATTTGGCAAGGCAAAATTTATTTTTTTAACCTAATAATAACAATTCATTCTCTGCTTCAAAATATGAAATAATATTCTTTCAATTTTTTTTAAAGAAACATTTAGAAAAAAATAGAAACCTTAAAATGGTTTATACTTTTTGGGACCTTATCTATCTTGATTTGTGATTATTGCTGCTCTTATTTCATTGTGTAAAAAATAAGAAGCATCATGTACACTGTATAATAGACAAAGTCAATCGTGGACATGTCTTGAAATGTAGTGCCAGCTAGAGGAAAATGCACAGTATGCAAAAGGTAAAAAAATATATTTTAAATAAATAAGTGAAGATGAAATTAAGAAAATAATAAAGTCAGCAAGCTTATTTCCATGGTAAAAAAAGGTAAAAGAATTTTAAGTAACTTCTGAAAATAAGTTATAAATTATATTAAAATAAGTTCGTATACTTTAAAAAAAAAGTACATTTTGATCAAACTAGCTTACGAACACCTAGTCAAATAGTTTATAAGCTACTTTATAATATTTTTTTGGAAATTTTAACATGTCATAATTTTTTTTTTACCGTGAACAAATATGGACATCACGGAGGAGCATTTCGACCTTTGTTGAGCAAAAGTGGATCCTGGACAATGTTTTAGTGGCCACTGCTTCACAAGTGCATTGCGGAGGACCAATCGGCCTTTGTTGAGCAAAGGTCGATCCTGGACAATGTTTTAGTGGCCACGAAAATAATTCACAACATGAAATGTAGGAGGAGGTGGCTCTGAAAATAGACATTAACAAAGAAAATGACCATGTTGACTAGGGCTATATGAGAGCATTATGCTTAAGATGGGTTCTGATGTGAAGTGGGTTAACTGAATGTCCATGTGCATTGAGTCAAGAAGGTAGAAGCTTGTGGGAATCTCCATGGGGTTGAGGATTTGTAGAGGTGCATCCGTGGTGAGTCACTTGTTCGCGGATGATAGTTTTTTGTTCTAATGAAAAGGAATGTTTGGCAATGAAGAATATCCTTCAAACATATGAGGCAGCTTCCGATCAAGCTATTAATCTAGCGAAATCAGAGGTTTTCTACTGCAAAAATGTTCCCTTGCCCCAACGTAATATGATTTCATCTACCCTAGGTGTTACCAAAGACCTTGGGTCAGGTAAATACCTTGGGATACCATCTCTTATTGGGAGAAGTAGGAGGAGTGTGTTTGGATATATCCGGGACAGAGTTTGGAAGAAGATTCAAATCTGGAATGGTAAGAATCTATCGAGAGCGGGGAAAGAAGTCTTAATCAAATCGTTTCTTCAACCAATTCTAAGCTATTGTATGAGTGCTTTCTTATTGCCCGAGTCCATTGGTGATGAGATTCAGCGGAAGCTCAATTCTTTCTATTGGGGTTCTGGACAAAGAAACAGGAGAGGGATAAACTGGATGAGCTGGATGTTGGGTTTTTTGGACTCCCATAAAAATACAAATGAGAAATGAGAAGACTCATTTTGTCTCACTTATTTAAGTAGAGAGGGTCTGATTAAGGTGAGAGATGGATTTATTTGAGAGAGAAAAACAGTTAAAAACATTAAGAGAAAAAAGAGAAGAAAAATTATTGTGATTTTAGTATTGAGGGTTAAATTGGATGAGGTGAGAGAATCTTACAACGAGAAATATGAGATTTCAATCTAGCTATGCTGGGTAAGTAGGGGTGGAGGTTACTATCAAATCCAAGTACTTTGGTGGTCAAAACTCAAAACTCTAATAGTAAACTAGATGGTAGATGGGGTGGAGAGTCTGAAGGAGTTAATCTTTAAATGCGCTAGAGCCTTTTCTGACCAACATGGATAACTTTTCTTGATGATTTTATGGAGCATATGCAAGAGTCATAATGTTAAATTGTGGGAGAATAAAAAAGTGAGACCCCAAGGCAGATATCATGCATGGCAAAGGAGGTTCTGGATAGTTGGAGAAAGCCAAATTAGCACATTGAGCAGGCCCATGCTAGGAAGGAAACAGGAGATGATCATGTTTGGAGAGCTCCTGAGACAGGCAGACTCAAGTGTAATTTGGACGCTTCACTGCATGCAGATCATGGGAGTATGGGGATGGGAATGTGCATTTGAGATGATAGAGGGGAGTTTGTTCGGGCTTGAACGAACTTCAAGAAGTTTCTACCTCTTCCACATGAGACTGAAGCAGTGGCGCTACTGGTGGCAATTAAATGGTTAAAATAGTTGCAGATGGAGAATGTCGTGATCGAGCTAGATCACCACCCAACTTCTAGTTTATGCAATAAACAACAGTAGGGAACATTTATCAGAGTTTGGAAGCATTGTTCAACAATGTAAACCCCTGGCCTGTTAAATTTTTTGCCAAATGTTAGGATTGGCATTGTGAGGAGACAAACAAACATGGTTGCTCATAGTTTAGCTAGGATTTCATGTTTACATGCTAGTCCCAAGGTCTTTAGCAGGATACCCAACTTTATTGCTGATTACATTTTAAGGGAAATGAACCAAGCCTTTGGATTTAAAAAAAATAAAATTGGCATCACGAAAGTAAATTAACTTTCAAGAAATCAATTTACACCTTGCAAATAATTTTAAAAGGTATGTTAGTTCATTAATTTTAAAAGGCTTAATCATTTTTGATTCATTATGTTTTACATATGTTTCATTTTGGTGCATTAAATTTTAAAAGTTTTATTATGATTTTTTATTTTTTAAAATGTATCATTTTGTTTCTTTTTTTAATTTTTCTTTAAAAATATTAATATTTTATGTAAAGAATCAAAATGAAACTTTTAAAACTTAATATATTAAAGTGAAAGAACTGCGAAACATAATGGATCAAAAGTGACATTAAATTTTTTAAAATAATTAACTTTACATAGTAACGACTAAAAAACATTAATATCTTTAATTTTTTTAAAGAAAATAAATAATTAAAAATATCATCATCTCCTCGAATTTCTTTCAGATATAAAAAGGTTAAAAATAGAGTACCACACAGAAAAAACAATATCAATACATAATCTTACTAGAACCATCGAAAATTCCTATACTTCTTAGTGAAAAATCAAAACCTTTCATATGTTATTGGAAATAGAAACATGAGAGATAGTAAGAGTTGTTTTTGATAAAAAAAAAAAAAGTATATGATCCTAAATTGCCAAATAACTCAGTTTTGAATGAGGAAGTCACCGTGTGTCTCTTTGTGAGATTTGTCTACAATGAGGGGCCAAATGGTGCATTTCATTGCAAGATGATTTTGACTGACATGATCGGTAAAATCTCATCCACAACCTGACATTGTTGGTCTTCATTTTCACCTTCGTCAATGCGCTACTATCGGATGCGACGATGAGACGATTGTTGTCGTTAGTTGAGGCGACAATTTTAGTTGTGTAAGGAGATTGTGGAGGAGACATAAGCATGGCAGGACAACACTCTTTTTGGGTTGACGAAAGGAGAAAAATTCCTTAATGGTGTTATTGAGAATAATTGGTCAAAGAAATTATTATTATTATTAAATGATTAAATTCAATGAATGAATAAATAATAATAATAATAATAATAATAATAATAATAATAATACCAACTAAAGTAATTATAAAATATAATGGACCAAAAATAACATTAAATCATTTTAAAACAATGCCATCATTGCTCACTCATCGTTCTCCTCTCATTACTCTAACCGTTCGATTATTTCAGTTTGAATATAGAATCTAATCAACCTATTGATCGAGATCCCCAACACTTCGTTTTTATTCAACACTAACATGCTTTAACATACTCTATTTGCTCTCTTTTATATAAAGAAAACTGTTTTCATATTTATTAATAAAATTAAAATTGTTAAATTATATCATTCCTATTTAAAAAATAAATATTTTATTAAACTATCTTTCATTCTAACTTGATATCAAACATAAGCTTCCTATTAAATTAAAGATATTTTAAAGATAATTTTATTAAATAAAAAAAATAGTTGAATTTTACTTGTATCTCATTCTCATATCTTTTGATATTTATGGCCACTCTGCCTTGGACATGGATTAAGAAAATTTAATGGAACTAAAAATTATTATATTTAAACTAAAATATCTTTATTTAATACCTTAATCTTTAATACTTATATCATTAGTAGTGAATATTAAATAAAGATATATATGAGAAAATTTCATAAAATAAAGAATGTACACATATAAGATAAGATAACTTGAATGAAAAAACTACATTTACACTATTTTAAAAGATCAACAATACTAAATAGATAAAATTAGTTTTTTCTTCTTAGTATACGATCTAATCTGGTCAGACATACACCCTAATGCATATTTCTTAACGCTGAAGTATCCTGAATAGTTGAAAATTTTGTGATGTTTTGGATTGGATTAGACTTTAAAATCCTAAAATATCAATTGTTTAGAAAAAAATTAAGAAGCTAAAACACCAAAAAAATATAAAAAAATGTAGTATTTGAATTTTATTTTTTACTTTTAAAAGATGGAGGAAGTAAAGCACCTCCCATCAGTCAACAATCTTTAAATATAATTAAATTAAAGCGAAATAAAAATATAAGTAAACACAATTCTAATAAATTAATTCTATTTCATATTCTCAAGTTAAAAAAAGTAAATACTAGTGCTAAACAAAATGAGGTCAATGAAATTTGAGATAATTCATTACACCGTCTATGTAAAAGTTTTTTTACCAACCTAAGTGGCTAAGTTACCGAGACCAGTGTTACTGTGACAACAAGCATGAGTAAGACTATATTTTAATTTTTAGAATCTTAGACCATTAATTAAGTTTTTTTTTAAAAATATATCATATAAAAATGTAAAAAATCATAAACAACATAATATTTTACCTTTCAATCAAGATATTATTTAACATATGCATAGCTTAAAAGCCTATGGATTGGGAGGTAGTAGTATAAGAGTATAGGAGTAGCAATAATAACCCGGGCGAAGAAATGTGGCGACGTTCTTGTCGGGACAAGGACAAGGGAAGAGGTTAGCTTCCATCCATGGCAGAGTACGAAAGGAGCATCCAGCACCAGTCGAAAGAAACAGCCTTCCAGGCCCTGAACACCATAATCCAGCTCCACTTCGAGAAAACCCTGGAGAAGAAGCGTGCCATCGACCTCCAGAAGAAGGAGCTCTACAAGCTCTTCCAGATATTCTTCATCTTCCTGGGCCTCGTCTTCCTGGTCCTGGCCCAGTCCCCCCGCCTCCAATGCCGCCACTGCTGGATCCCCATCACCCTCCTCTCCATCGCCCACCTCATCTTCTACGTCTCCGTCGCCCAAACCCTAAGGTGCATCAACGCCTTCAAGTACCAGCGCCGCTGCCACAAGCTCACCCTCGGCTTGGCCACCGAGAAACTCAGGGACATCAAGATCAGAATCGCCGCCGCCTCCGCCGCCGATGCCGACTACGATTCCGTTGTTGCCGACGACGAGTTCGAGATTCACTACCAGGAACCCCCTGAGACCTATTTCGGAAAGTTTAAGAGGAATTGGGCTCTGCATTTTGGCTTCTTGATCTTGATCTACGCTTTTATGATCTCTTCCTCTGTCGTTCTTCTTTGCTTTTAATTTCCACTTCAGTGTTAGTTCTGGAATCAAATCCATTCTCTTATCATTCGTTCTGTGCATTTTTTATTTATTTTAGCATTAACAGTCATTTACCGAGAAACGGTTAGATCCGTAGATTGCTATGGCCAGTCAAAAGGTCTATATTGCTTTATAGTAAGTAGCCTATGGTTATGAGTATATTCTATTCTCTATCAAGTGTTTGAAATGTCAATCGTCGAATTCGAATCCAGGACTTGATCTTTCTTTTGTAGCCTTGAAATATCATAAAAAATATATCTTTTGTGTGCTTGTCTTTTGCCAAACTAGTGCAACAAAAGGAGCAATGAATGAGGCCATCTATCTCAAATTGGTGTAAAAGAAACCACTTTTTAAGCTGTGAATCACTTCAACTTCCATATCGATACATTTAAGATAGCGTTTACTCAATCAGTTACGAATTAATGCATAAATTCTGTTCTATATTTAATACATTGAAAATAGAATTTAATTTTCATAATTTCTCGTATTATCAATCCATTAAAAAATATTCTATAATTTTAAAATAATTGATTATAAAAATCAACAATTTTAAAAAACCTTTACACTATTAAATGAGTGTAAGTCTGTAACAACCCTTTATACTGTTACTATATTCTAATTAAGTTTTTTAAAATAAAACAAAAATAGACATGAAATTATTATAAACATAACGAAAGGAAAAACATGATTGTTCCATTGCATTCCATCCTGATTCTGTTAACAAATCCGCATGAGATGATTGTTTTGCTTTGTAGTAATTACTCTTTAAAAAATGTCTAATGATCATCAAATCACAAGATATAACTCAAGGGAGCATCCCATAGTTGGAAAATTATATTTGCGTCAAAAAATTAACTTCTTTTCCACTAAGAGAGTGCAATTATGACCTTACTGTGAATTAAATGCCAACCCAAAATAATAAATTTAATCGTACAACATTGATCAATTGTGATGGATATCTTTACTGACTTGAAGCTGTAACAAGCCACCTAAGATGGGGAGAGAGCATTGCATAATGTTTTGTATGCATTTACACACAGTTTGAATTTTTCTTCAGCCATTGCCTGCCATCACATAAAGGTAAAGCGCAAACATGAGACCAGATAGCACACTTACAATAACCAAAAGATGAAGAATGAAAGGTGACTTTTGTTGTGCTCAAAACACCTGATACAATTTTTTACAATTGGCTATTCAGAGTATAACCTATATTTGTCATTCATCCTTCATATATGACAATAAATTTTCAGTTGTCCCTTTGCAAACATTGAAAACCATTGACCATCAGAGCTGCCTACAATTGATGGAAAACCAGTAAAAATGAACTACATTTTCAAGTTTTGTGCTGAATTCAAGCAATTTGAATCTTCTTTTCATTTTTTAATAAAAGAATGCACATATATCAGCCTAAACAGAGATGCACAAAACCTATTTGCTGAAAAACCCATCAAAGACATTCGTTACCTCCCATTTTTTTTCTTCTTTTATGAAGGGCTGGTTAACAATTTCCAATTTTTAGGGAGACTTTTTATCAATATCAAATTTTAAAAATAACCTACTAAAAAAATTATAGGTAATGATCAGTGAAAATTAACCATTGATGCAAAATTCATTTTAATCAATGCAGATATTAGTAGGACTGATAGTGCACCCTTTATGAGAGGGCGCACCATAAAAGCCACCAGACAGACACAGATGGCTATTTATCCATTGTTCATAAATGTCATAGATGGTATATAATGCCAATTAGGGTCACAACATAAATGGTAGTTCGGGATGGATTATACTTTACACCTACACTCAAGAAGACAGTTTGTAGGTGATACTGAGTTTCGAGTGGGTGGGTTAGCTGTCAACCTAACATATGAAGTTGTCAATTGTCATACATAATGCCCCTTTGAATTCCAAATTTCTAACATGTATTTAAGATGCAAATCGGTCAAAGGAATATTTCAAACTCACCTGGGAAGGGCCCTGATGCTTATCAGGATGCCATTTTAAAGCTGATAACCGGAAACTACAAGGGAAATAAACATATATTAGCAGTTTATAATGCATATATTGTCTTTATGTCCGGTAAAAGGCCTTGCACTGAACAGAAATGCTGAAGCACTTACGCATTTTTAACATCTTCAATCTTTAATGGACCTGTTGGAGGCAGACCCAGAACAGTTCTATCAGAACTTGATCCTTCACAACATGAGTCATCATCTTCATGCTCAGTATCACTTTCATTTTTCCACTTGCTTGTCCTATTTGAATGTTCCCTCCATTCAAACCCAGATGTGGAATGTTCAGAGGACGAACTGCTCCAATTGTTGAAGGACCATGTATACCATTTGTTACCAAATGTTGCCTGGAATATTTGCTCAGTGTGGCCGTCAAAGTCCTCGGAGAAACATTCTCTTCTGATTTTTCCTGAACATATAATGTAGATCAGTGGTTAGGAAAGTAAGCAAATGTTATTTAAAAGAAACAATCACAAGGAAGTCCCAGATGGCATAACAAAACATCTTCAATCTATGCTCAGATTATTTACTACTCTGCAATGATGAAATTAATAAATTGTAATTATGTGCCAATTTTTTTTAACTATAATGACAGTACTTTAAACCTACATATATTGCTAGAAAAGTGTACTTTTCTTCATAAACATCCATTAAAAATAATTGAATGAAATACATATATTTCCTGAGATTTTAAATTAAATATTACAAATGTAACTCAAAATGGGGTAAATCAGGAAAACAATCTTTGCCTACGAAATAAGGGTTGGCCTTTTCATTTTAAACTATAAATGTTGGTGATGTTGAGGGTGGGTTGGGGAAGAAGTGATGGGGAAAAAAAATGAAGGAACAAACTATAAATGTGAACTACGAAGAACTCACGTTTACTTTTCTTTTGTGGTTTTCCACCAGAATGTTGACCAGATTTTGGCTGACCTTTATTGGAAAATCTACCTTGGTATCCACACTTTTCCTAGGAGGAAGTATAAAACATTGTCATTGTCAATTGTTGACAGTTAGCAATTCCAGTGCATACAAATAGAACACAATGTAAGGTATCAAGTACAAGCAAAAACATCTTAGAAATGTGTGAAAAAGAATGAGAAGCATTTTCAGGTTAATGTGATTTAATTCCTTAACATCTCTATGATTGTTAGCTGGAGGGGGAGAGGATAATTCTCCAGCCATTGCTCATGGCTTTTCAGGGAGACAAGTCTTTACTTCTAAATGAGATTGAAATTGATTGACAGGCTATACTCAGCAGGTAGGTTTTAGTTAGTTTTAATTGCAACTAGAACAATGGGCAACACTATGCATACAAAAAACCACAAATCATCAACACAAAAATACCTATCATTCATACAAATAACCAAAAGCCAATTTGACTCATATGGTAAAAGCTTTGGATCCAACAATGAAGTTTGTGAGAAAACTATGTAAGAGTGATTTGACTCATACCAGTATAAATCAATCCCTCCCTCCCTCCTCTTTCTCTCTCTCTCTCTCTCACACACACACACATGTGGGGTTCGTTAATATACACTCACTCTTTTTTCATAAAGAGTCTGTTATCAAGCTATACACATGTACTGTTTGGATTTCCCATCCAGCACCTGTTGTCTACAGGCAATTATTTATCATGAGTTCATGGCCAATTCATGGAGAAAGTCCCATCTAAATAGTGCAAAATTTTTACTCCAAAAGCCACTAGTTCACACTTTTAGTCCATCTCTGCTTAATCCACATACTTTACACACACAAATCCTCACCCAGAAATTTTTTAGCAAACACAGGGACAGTGAACAATACAAAAGGAATTAGTGATAATAACATAAAATAACAAAGTTTCTCAACAGTAAGATCTTAAAAAACATACCTCAAAAGAAAATTTAGAGGCTCCATTATTGTAAAGAAGACTATTGAGTGCTTTCTTTGCGTCAGCACGCTTCTGACGTGTAATAAATTTTATGTGATTCTGAAATTCACATTTCCATCCTCAGTAAAGCAACAATATTAATAATTATATTGATGTCAAACAAGCAGCAGAGTTTTCCCCATAACAGTTATATGAAGTAAAGTAACACATGGGAGACATAATTATGTCAGTCGTAAACTACATGCTAAACAAATTTCCATCTGCATTTCTTAAGAATACAATCGATATTGCACATCAATAAAAAATCTTATAGCATCTAATAGTTAAAAACTCCCTTGAGCTTGAGAAATGAAAAATCAATACAATCTGATCATAGGAGTGCAACCCACTCTAATACATGCAAGACTAAAGATTTGTTCAGCAATAAATGCAAGCTTGCACATAATTTTAGTACTTGGCAAAAAAAATTCATCAACCATAATAGTGCAGCAATTGATTCTGAAATTCCTTGTATTTGTAAACAGAAACAATAAAAGATGTCATATGTTAACTAAGCACACTCAATAGTCAAAGAAAACAGGAAAAGATACAGAATATAGTACAAAATGTGAATATATCTTTCCTTCTCTCAACCCTTCCCTGATTTTCTTTTAAATTAGGGCTTGAATCCATTATCTACAAAGGGAAATAGCAGTTTCACTACATGTCTAATTTAAGGGGTAGAAAATCTTCACCATACAGAAACAGCTTAACAGGTACCAGCTAACTTAGGTGTTGTCATGTGTGAATGTGTTCAAGAGGCATTCAACTGGACATGCCCAAATTGCTGCCCTCTCTCCTTGTATAAACCAGTTTACATGATGGAGAAAATTTAAAATACCAACAATACAATGCATGGTATAATACTTTACAATGTTAGAACGCATATAATGATCGGTTTGATATGCTTCTTATATTTATACAAAAATAGGCCAAAACATATGTGCTAGATCACCTAAGAAAAACAGCCTATATATTCCTTTTTTTCTAGTTATACGCTCCAATGCATACCTTAGATGGTTGTTGACATTTTTTTACATCCTGTAAGTAAAAAAAATAAAAATATTGTATTAATTTCCAAGCTTTGTCGTAGTTAGTAAAAAGTTAATCACTTGTCCAAGAAGAAATGAGAACATAAACAACCCAAACTAAAAAAAAGATGATAGACAAACATTTGTTTGTATATCATGTAACGTAAAAGTCTCTCATTTTGTCATATATTGACACCACCACGAAAGCAAATGGCCTTTTGGAAATCAGAAAATTTTTAAATAGAACAAGAAAAAAAAAAAAACTCACGGAGTTGAATTTGTTGTTCCACTTCTGACATGAATAAGGAGTGGAATGAAACTCGGAATGAAACTCGGAGAAATGCATAAGAGAGGGAATAGCGTGAGTCTTCGGAGACAACAAGTTTCGCCATCGTGCTAATTGCATATCGAAGGAGGAAGAAAGCGGCTTGCTATGGGCTGCGTGAGTTAGAGTGCAACCAAATTTAAAGGAATCTGAAGCTAACACCGTCGTCGTTTTGAAAGAATAGTTTTTGGGGAGGGGGGTTGAGGTAAGGCCACAACTACGCCGAGGTTGTCTCGCTAACCTCGTTTCTTTCTGGCTCTCCTACATCATAGGAATCATGGAATGAGCACGCTACAGCCCACAAGATATGGGCCTTAAAATTGTATTTTTGTTGGCAATTAAAACTTACACCCTTATTACTAGAAACACCCCTTTTCAATTTACTTGCAAGTTTATTTTCTTTTCAATATAAACAAACATCTTAACAATATATGTACCCAAAAAAACATCTCAACACTAATGAATAGTTATTCCATGAATGTTTTACCAATGATATTTTTTGAATTTCTACCACTATTAGTGTCAGCAATAGCTAATTTTTTTCCAAAAAAAAAAACAATTAATTAATATTGAACATTTTATTATTGATTTTAGTATCTTATAAGATTGAAAGAAGTTCTAAACACCTCTAAAATTGGTTTTAAAAGAGCATTGTAGATTCAAATGATATGAAGTCAATTATAGAAAACAAATTGAAGAGCAAAGCAAGCAAGTAAAGCAAAGGTGCTTCGATATTAGGGGAAAAACTTAAACAGCAGAAGCTTGTTGGTGGCAAAAATATACCAATAAAATCAATAAATAAAAGTTTTAAATGGTCATAGAAAGTGCCAAATCATGTAAATAGTTGAATGGGAAAAAAAAAAGGTAACTGTTTGCTTTGATGGTGGTTGAATTTGGTTAGGCAGTTGGTGACGTTTCTCACATTTATTGCATAACTTCCTTAGTTGTATTATACATGAAAGCTAACGCTTTTCATGGGCTGGGGTCTATTAGCACATTTTAGTCAGGCTCTCACAGAAAACTAATAGTCAAGGTACAAGTGATGTGATGTACACCTCATTGAAGTTACATTGCTTCAGAGCAAGAACTTGGAACCTTCCCTTCCCCCACCTTAGCACCTAAGGCATGCTTTGTAGGTTGCACTGCCTTTAACTACACTGATCACTTGGAAATAATAAAAAGGAGATGTAAACAACTTACGGCAATCCTCCAGGAAAAGCAGGATCTCCACCAATACCACCAAACCAACGGGGGTCATTAGGCCCTGCTTCCAAGTGTTGAACTTAAGCATCAACAATTCTGGTTATGCAAAAATAATACACAATTTCATATAACTAGATTGGAATATTTTAAACTTACCTACAAGCATGCTTCCACCAATGCCATGACCACCCCTGAAATCAAGAGAGGAAAGTTTCAAAGAATAAAACATATAAGAATTAGAGAAAAAGGGGGGGGGGGGACTAACAATTCTGTTAAGAGATTAAAAAAAGTAATGCAGGTAAGAATACCTTGAAGGAAACACTCCAGCAGCAGGCCCAGGAACAAGATCACTACCAGTGAGAAATGCCACTGAAGGGAAAATAATTCTGTACAAAAGCAAAACAAAATATTAAAAATCAATTAGTACAAAAGAAAGTAGAACTTATATGCAGGGAAAATTAAAAAGAATGATCATAAAGACATCATGACATATAGGCAACTGATGGTTCCATTAAAGCTAATAAGTATAGCAATTGCATGTCATGCATGGTTTACTGTGAACAGTGTCAATCCATGAAGAAGAACCATCTGTCCAATATTAATGATGGATCTCTGCACAGATTTATTGCCTCCCCTAGCCTACACCTGTCAAAAATCAAAATGCAGCATGACCCTATCCTCTTTCATTCCTCTCCACTAAAAATTTGCCACTGATGCTGTCAAAGCACCATAATCACTAGCTGCCTTAATCAGTAGTTCAGAGAATTGTTTCTGCACAAATTAGAGAAATATGACACAAGCATTACAATGCCTGTCTTGCATTGATTAAAATTTACACTCAATAATAGTTCAACATTTACATCAATTTTCTACTAAAGTTGGTAGTGAGGATATATGGTGATATTAGAATTTAGAACTAATTTGTTATTGACCCCAAGATTAAAATTTGTAATTTCAATTGGGTAACTAGGTGAAAGTATAGGAAAAAAACATTTAAGGTTTAAAATTAGTTAACATGCTTTAGTCAGGCAAAGTAATGAAATATCACATTATAGACTTCATTTAGCAAACACAGGAATTAAACACAAAATAAGAAATTCTTTACCAATGAGAAATGCCACTAACACAGTGGGGAGAAAAATTAAAATTTCACCTGAATTTAAAAAGAAAGTAAAACTAAACAGGCATTGAAAATTATTTTATGAGCATAGTGAAAGTTATATATGATCTAGATTGATATATCAGCATAATGTTAGACATATATGATAATATGAAAGCCTACAGATAATTTTTTCTACAAAATTGTAACGAGTTTATTCATAAAATTTAATCAAGTCATAAAGTTCACAATATTGTGATGTGTATCAGATTCAGATATCTAACAAAAAATAAAAGATATTGTTTATAATTTATAAAGCCATGTAAAATGCATCAACACAGGGAAGAAGACACAAATATTCACAATTCCATTCGAGCAAATATTATTTTAGATCATGATGAGCATGAACAATCATTGTTGCAGAAATCTATACAAATCCCCAAATTAACTCAACACACAGAGGGGTGAAATCTAACACACAACAAAAGTCTAACACACAGGTGTTCAAGGCTGGCCCTGCACATAAGCCGACAAATTCAAAAACTCAATCGCTTAGATCCTCTATAACAAGAGGAACATCGCGAATTAGACCTAAATCAAACCCTAATCAAACAATAGGAAAGAGAGACAAACCAGAGAAAAAGAGAGTCTGAGTGAGAAATTCGAACTAGAGAGAAAAAGAATTCGAATGAGAGAGACGAACCACAAACGAACACGCGGTAAACACTTCCAAACCAAAAACGACGCCGTATTCCAATTGCATCCAACAATAATGGGTGCTATGGGATCGAAGATCCAACCGCGCTTGTCCTTTGCGATCTCGGAAGCGTCGAACCTGACGAGGTTGGCCCTGTTTAATATTTAAACTAAAATATCTTTATTTAATACCTTAATCTTTAATGTATATGAAAAAATTTCATAAAATAAAGGATGTATACATATAAGTTAAGATAGCTTGAATGAGAAAACTAAGTTTATACTATTTTAATAAATTAATAATACAAAATAGATAAAATTGATTTTTTTTAATATATAATCTAATCACATACACCCTAATGCATATTCCTCAATGCTGAATCATCCATATAAAAAAAATGCAGTATTTGAATTTTATTTTTTACTTATAAAAGATGGAGGAAGTAAAGTATCTCCCATCAGTCAATAATCTTTAAATATAATTAAATTAAAGCGAAATAAAAATATAAGTAAACACAATTCTAATAAATTAATTCTATTTCATATTCTCAAGTTAAAAAAAAGTAAATACTAGTGCTAAACAAAATGAGGTCAATGAAATTTGAGATGATTCATTACACCGTTTATGTAAAAGTTTTTTTACCAACCTAAGTGGCTAAGTTACCGAGACCAGTGTTACTGTGACAACAAGCATTAGTAAGACTATATTTTAACTTTTAGAATCTTAGACCATTAATTAAGTTTTTTTTTTAAATATTATATAAAAATGTAAAAAATCATAAACAACATAATATTTTACCTTTCAATAAAAATAACATATGCATAGCTTAAAAGCCTATGGATTGGGAGGTAGTAGTATAAGAGTATAGGAGTAGCAATAATAACCTGGGCGAAGAAATGTGGCAACGTTGTTGTCGGGACAAGGACAAGGGAAGACCTTAGCTTCCATCCATGGCAGAGTACGAAAGCAGCATCCAGCACCAGCACCAGTCGAAAGAAACAGCCTTCCAGGCCCTGAACACCATAATCCAGCTCCACTTCGAGAAAACCTTGGAGAAGAAGCGTGCCATCGACCTCCAGAAGAAGGAGCTCCACAAGCTCTTCCAGATATTCTTCATCTTCCTGGGCCTCGTCTTCCTGGCCCTGGCCCAGTCCCCCCGCCTCCAATGCCGCCACTGCTGGATCCCCATCACCCTCCTCTCCATCGCCCACCTCATCTTCTACGTCTCCGTCGCCCAAACCCTAAGGTGCATCAACGCCTTCAAGTACCAGCGCCGCTGCCACAAGCTCACCCTCGGCTTGGCCACCGAGAAATTCAGGGACATCAAGATCAGACTCGCCGCCGCCAATGCCGACTACGATTCCGTTGTTGCCGACGACGAGTTCGAGATTCACTACCAGGAACCCCCTGAGACCTATTTCGGAAAGTTTAAGAGGAATTGGGCTCTGCATTTTGGCTTCTTGATCTTGATCTACGCTTTTATGATCTCTTCCTCTGTCGTTCTTCTTTGCTTTTAATTTCTACTTCAGTGTTAGTTCTGGAATCAAATCCATTCTCTTATCATTCGTTCTGTGCATTTTTTTATTTATTTTAGTTATTAACCGAGAAACGGTTAGATCCGTAGATTGCTAAGGCCAGTCAAAAGGTCTATATTGCTTTATAGTAAGTAGCCTATGATTATGAGTGTATTCTATTCTCTTTCAAGTGTTTGAAAAGAATGCATCTTTGAAAATTGAAAGTATTAAGAAGAGAAATGATTTTTTTTATGGGGTTAATTTTGTTAAAAATGTCAATTGCGGAATTCGAATCCAGGACTTCAATTGGTATTTGTCAAAAAGATTGAATCAGCTTCTGTGGTGAGATTCTTGCTGCATTACACCGTTCTGTGTGGAGAGTAATAGAGCACATAAATCCACACACTTACTGCATTACACAAAAAGGGACTAACCCCACGCCCCAATCGTTGTCCCCAAACACTTTCTCAAGAGCATCTTGTGATCTTTCTTTTGTAGCCTTGAAATATCATAAAAAATATATCTTTTGTGCTTGTCTTTTGCCAAACTAGTGCAACAAAACGAGCAATGAATGAGGCAATCTATCTCAAATTGGTGTAAAAGAAACCACTTTTTAAGCTGTGAATCACTTCAACTTCCATATCGATACATTTAAGATAGCGTTTACTCAATCTGTTACGAATTAATGCATAAATTCTGTTCTATATTTAATACATTGAAAATAGAATTTAATTTTCATAATTTCTCGATTTATCAATCCATTAAAAAATATTCTATAATTTTAAAATAATTGATTATAAAAATCAACAATTTTAAAAAACCTTTACACTATTAAATGAGTGTAAGTCTGTAACAAACCTTTATACTGTTACTATATTCTAATTAAGTTTTTAAAAATAAAACAAAAATAGACATGAAATTATTATAAACATAACGAAAGGAAAAACATGATTGTTCCATTGCATTCCATCCTGATTCTGTTAACAAATCCGCATGAGATGATTATTTTGCTTTGTAGTAATTACTCTTTAAAAAATGTCTAATGATCATCAAATCACAAGATATAACTCAAGGGAGCATCCCATAGTCGGAAAATTATATTTGCGTCAAAAAATTAACTTCTTTTCCACTAAGAGAGTGAAATTATGACCTTACTGTGAATTAAATGCCAACCCAAAATAATAAATTTAATCGTACTACATTGATCAATTGTGATGGATATCTTTACTGACTTGAAGCTGTAACAAGCCACCTAAGATGGGGAGAGAGCATTGCATAATGTTTTGTATGCATTTACACACAGTTTGAATTTTTCTTCAGCCATTGCCTGCCATCACATGAAGGTAAAGCGCAAACATGAGACCAGATAGCACACTTACAATAACCAAAAGATGAAGAATGAAAGGTGACTTTTGTTGTGCTCAAAACACCTGATATAATTTTTTACAATTCGCTATTCAGAGTATAACCTATATTTGTCATTCATCCTTCATATATGAAATAAATTTTCAGTTGTCCCTTTGCAAACATTGAAAACCATTGACCATCAGAGCTGCCTACAATCGATGGAAAACCAGTAAAAATGAACTACATTCTCAAGTTTTGTGCTGAATTCAAGCAATTTGAATCTTCTTTTCAATTTTTAATAAAAGAATGCGCATATACCACTGTCTAAACAGAGATGCACAATACCTATTTGCTGAAAAACCCACCAAAGACATTCGTTACTTCCCATTTTTTTTTCCTTCTTTTTTGAAGGGCTGGTTAACAATTTCCAATTTTTAGGGAGACTTTTTTATCAATATAAAATTTTAAAAATAACCTACTAAAAAAATTATAGGTAATGATCAATGAATATTATCCATTGATGCAAAATTCATTTTAATCAATGCAGATATTAGTAGGACTAGTAGTGCACCCTTTATGAGAGGGTGCACCATAAAAGCCACCAGACAGACACAGATGGCTATTTAGCCATTGTTCATAAATGTCATAGATGGTATATAATGCCAATTCTACAGTACTTGTCAACTACTTTTGTGCATAAATTTATTCATCAAGAGGGTCAACACACATGGTAGTTCTGGATGGATTATACTTTACACCTACATCCAAGAAGACAGTTTGTAGGTGATACTGAGTTTCGAGTAGGGTGGGTTGGCTGTCAACCTAACATATGAAGTTGTCAATTGTCATACATAATGCCCCTTTCAATTCCAAGTTTCTAACATGTATTTAAGATGCAAATTGGTCAAAGGAATATTTCAAACTCACCTGGGAAGGGCCCTGATGCTTATCAGGATGCCATTTTAAAGCCGATAACCGGATACTACAAGGGAAATAAACATATATTAGCAGTTTATAATGTATATATTGTCTTTATGTCTGGTAAAAGGTCTTGCACCGAACAGAAATGCTGAAGCACTTACGCATTTTTAACATCTTCAATCTTTAATGGACCTGTTGGAGGCAGACCCAGAACAGTCCTATCAGAACTTGATCCTTCACAACATGAGTCATCATCTTCATGCTCAGTATCACTTTCATTTTTCCACTTGTTTGTCCTATTTGAATGTTCCCTCCATTCAAACCCAGATGTGGAATGTTCAGAGGAAGAACTTCTCCAATTGTTGAAGGACCATGTATACCATTTGTTACCAAATGTTGCCTGGAATATTTGCTCATGGCCGTCAAAGTCCTCGAAGAAACATTCTCTTCTGATTTTTCCTGAGCATATAATGGAGATCAGTGGTTAGGAAAGTATGCAAATGTTATTTTAAAGAAACATTCACAAGGAAGTCCCAGATGGCATAACAAAACATCTTCAATCTATGCTCAGATTATTTACTACTATGCAATGATGAAATAATAAATTGTAATCACTACATGTGCCAATTTTTTTTTACTATAATGACTATACTTTAAACCTACATATGTTGCTAGAAAAGTGTACTTTCCTTCGTAAACATCCATTAAAAATAATTGAATGAAATACATATATTTCCTGAGATTTGAAACATTACAAATGTAACTCAAAATGGGGTAAATTAGGAGTGGGTTAGGGAAGAAGTGATGGGAAAAAAAATGAAGGAACAAACTAAAAATGTGAACTACAAAGAAGTGACGTTTACTTTTCTTTTGTGGTTTTCCACCAGAATGTTGACCAGATTTTGGTTGATCAGACTTTGGTTGATCTTTATTGGAAAATCTACCTTGGTATCCATACTTTTCCTAGGAGGAAGTATAAAACATTGTCATTGTCAATTGTTGACGGTTAGCAATTCCAATGCATAAAAATAGAACACAATGTAAGGTATCAAGTACAAGCAAAAACATCTTAGAAATGTGTGAAAAAGAATGAGAAGCATTTTTAGATAAATGTGATTTAATTCCTTAACATCTATATGATTGTTAGCTGGAGGGGGAGAGGATAATTCTCCAGCCATTGCTCATGGCATACCAGGGAGACAAGTCTTACTCTACTTCTAAATGAGATTGAAATTGATTGACAGGCTATACTCAGCATGTAGGTTTTAGTTAGTTTTAATTGCAACTAGAACAATGGGCAACCCTATGCATACAAAAAACCCCAAATCATCGACACAAAAATACCTATCATTCATACAAATAGCTAAAAGGCAATTTGACTCATATGGTAAATGCTTTGGATCCAACAATGAAGTTTGTGATAAAACTATGTAAGAGTGATTTGACTCATACCAGTATAAATCAATCCCTCCCTCCTCTTTCTCTCTCTCACACACACACATGTGGGGTTCGTTAATATACTCTCACTCTTTTTTCATAAAGAGTTTGTTATCAAGCTATACACATGTACTCTTTGGATTTCCCATCCAGCACGTGTTGTCTACAGGCAATTATTTATCATGAGTTCATGACCAATTCATGGAGAAAGTCCCATCTAAATAGTGCAAAATTTTTACTCCAAAAGCCACTAGTTCACACACTTTTAGTCCATCTCTGTTTAATCCACACACTTTACACACACAAATCCTCACCCAGAAATCCTCACCCAGGGACAGTAAACAATATAAAAGGAATTAGTGATCATGAACGTCCGATTGATTTTTTTGGTTTATTTTACTAAAAGATATTTTTTGATTATTATATTATTATTTTACCTCTTTTTGATTTCCAACGTGGTTACGGCATGACCGAACGGTCAGATTTCATTTTAATAGAAATTAACGGATATTACAAATCAAATGATCGGTGAAAATTTATTTTATTTTTTGATTAGGCGAGAAAATGACTTAAGTAAATGACTAAAACACGTCAAAAGGGGGTATGGAAAGTAAATGAAACGAGAATAAAAGTACATGAAACAAATGGGGACCACCACGGATACATAGAATGAATTGAAAAGTTCGATTTCGGGAACTTACCGGTTGAAGACCGAAGAACGATGAACGACGAAGAACGGTTGAAAATCTTCGCGAAATAACCCACGAAAACGTTACGGAAGCGCCTCGGCTTGGATTTTCTTCATGGAAACAATTTTCCTCACTAATTTTAAGTGATTACGAAGTACCAGAAGGGTTGAACCCTTTTCATCTTCACTCCTCCCTTTATTTATAGGAAAATAGGGGAGGAGTTTGCCACCCAGCTCGTCCAGGCGAACTCAGCTCGCCCAGGCGAGCCAGCTTGCTTCCTCCAGGAGCAGCTGCCTTCTGGAGGAACATCCTGGAAGGCCCAAGTGGACCTGGTTGCTATTTGCACCCCCTTTTACTAAATACATCCACCTTTGCTTTTTTGGTGATTCTTTTTTCGTAACGTTACGAAACTTTACAAATTTCGTAACGATACTTGTTTTCTTTTCGTAAGGTTACGAAACCTTACGGATCATGTAATTACTCCTTTTTTAGATTTTGGAATGTTACGGAAACTCACGGATTGCGTAACAATACTTCTTTTTGATTTCTGACATGTTAAAGAATTTCACAGATTGCGTAACAATGCTTCCTTTTGATTTCCGGCATGTCCCAGAACTTCATGTATTGTGCAACAAAGGGTGCCAAGTACCTCGAAGCGGTAAACCAAAGGTTGCATGCCATCAAACAATGGTCCCCAAACGGAATTAGGGTATGATAGTTGCCCCTCTTTACTTATCTTTTATCGGAGATAAGAGGAAAGCAAAGATAAAACACTGGTTTCATCCGTCTTCGCCCCTTCCGTGATTAGTCTATGACGACTCCCGTCTCTCCTTCTTCTTTCTCTGCACAACACAAAACAAACACAAACAACTAAAAACACCAATAACATAATACATACATATACACATGTTTGGCGAAGGAACCGATCGGGAAAATAACAAAAAACCATATTTCCTAGTCACCAGAGGCTTCGCGCTTGATAACGGAGGACGCATGAACAGCGCTAGGCAATCAATTCATGGGGCTCCGAATAGGACGATGGAGGATACATGAACAGCGCTAGGCAATCAATTCGTGGGGCTCCGAACTCGATGGTGGAGGACGCATGAACAACGCTAGGCAATCAATTCATGGGACTCCGAATAAGATTTGAGGGTGGAGGATAGACGAACAACGCTATGCAATCAATTCGTGGGGCTCCATACTTGATGGTGGAGGATGCATGAATGGCAATCAATTCATGGGGCTCCGGATAAGATTTGAGGGTGGAAGATAGACAAACAGCGCTAGGCAATCAATTCGTGGGGCTCCAGACTCGATGGTGGAGGACGCATGAACAGCGCTAGGCAATCAATTCATGGGACTCCGAATAAGATTTGAGGGTGGAGGATAGACGAACAGCGCTAGGCAATCAATTCGTTGGGCTCCAGACTTGATGGTGGAGGATGCATGAATGACAATCAATTCATGGGGCTCCGGATAAGATTTGAGGGTGGAGGATAGACAAACAGCGCTAGGCAATCAATTCGTGGGGCTCCAGACTCGATGGTGGAGGACGCATGAACAGCGCTAGGCAATCAATTCATGGGACTCCGAATAAGATTTGAGGGTGGAGGATAGACGAACAGCGCTAGGCAATCAATTCGTGGGGCTCCAGACTCGATGGTGGAGGATGCATGAATGACAATCAATTCATGGGGCTCCGGATAAGATTTGAGGGTGGAGGATAGACGAACAGCGCTAGGCAATCAATTCGTGGGGCTCCAGCCTCGATGGTGGAGGATGCATGAATGACAATCAATTCATGGGGCTCCGAATATGATTTGAGGGTGGAGGATAGACGAACAGCGCTAGGCAATCAATTCGTGGGGCTCTAGACTCGATGGTGGAGGATGCATGAATGACAATCAATTCATGGGGCTCCGGATAAGATTCATTGGTGGAGGATGCACGAACAGCGCTAGGCAATCAATTCGTGGGGCTCCGGATAAGATTCGTTGGCAGGACCGAATGGTCCACCGGGTTTTTTCACCTAAAAAGGTGAACATGCTTTAGCAAGGAAAAATAAATCATTCGCGAGAGCACCATATCTTAGAAAAACAATATACCCATGCCAAAAGTAATTTTCCTTGTAACCGAAAATGAAGGGCAGGATGTCAACATTTAGCTTTTAAATGAACATTCAGGGGAAACGTCGGGTCAAACTGAAACTGGGAATAAAATTACTCAAAGTGTATAAAAACTCACACAGGCAAGAGTTTTACCCTAATCCCAAACCATAACTGCACCATGACTTTATTTTGCACATGATTTCCTATTGAACCAAAAGATCACACGCACGATCACGGATCAATAGGATTTTCTCGAGGGTAGTGTTTTTGGAGAGGAAGCTGGGTGTTTCGGTCTTTTCCTCTTTGTTTATGTGGTGCGGGATATCGCCAGTCGAGAGCGACTTTGAATGGCATTCCCAAAGGAAGAACCACTTTAAAAATGTGTTTTCCCTTTATCGGTGGTTATTTACCTCGCTGAAAATTTATTTGGTCCGAAGATCTCCTGTCCTCTTTCTTGCTATCCATTATTGATCGGGAATTATTCTGTTTTCCTCCGATCTTTTCCTTTTTACTTTCTTCCGATCTTCGATCGGGAATCCTTCTTTTCCTTTTCTTTTCCTTCTTTTCATTTCTTCCTTTCCGATCTTTGTTTAGGAATTCGGGTTTTAGCATTCGTTATTCGCTCTCCCTTGAGGATATTCTACTGTCCTTTTCTTTGAGGGAAAGGATGAGGATTCTTTTCATGGGCCAAGGTTCATAGTAGCTTAAGGTTGTGTCTCAACATGGTCTTTTCATCGTGCAAGCCCGATTTTGATATCTGGGGCAAAACAAATTCGTGTGTCAAGGTGTCGGTCTCGGGTTGAATTTCCATATTATTTCCACGAGGCACGTGTAACAATGATGATTTGGAAACAACGTGCAAAATTAGTCATGGCTACAGCTAGGTGGGTACTCAAACATCCAGTTTATGGCTTGGGATTTACACAAGTAGACCCAATATTTCCAAATTATGTTCTTTCATCGGTTCAATGAATCCATCCATTCTTATCTCGGTTATTTTGGAAAATGAACTCTTAGCGTCAGTCTCTTGTTTCCAAAAGATATGTTTGCTCTCTACGAATGATTTATGCTTCCTATGACCATAACATGCCGACCTTCGAGGTCTTTCATTCTTTTTCTTTTTTGTCTCATTTTTTTATGTTTGCAAAAACTATACATCCATCGCCATCTATGAGAAAAGCTTTTCTTTGTACACCTACATTCCTATACACGATAAACTTTCTTTGTATACACATGTATGAAAAACTCTTTCTCTTTATATCAACACGGTCTATATAACAACTCTATTCCTGTTCAAAGACTTCTTTTTCGTTTTTCAACATACAAATCGTGGTTTATACAAAAACTTCTTTATATACACTCATGGCTCACACACAAGAATTTTTTTTCACACATTATTTACACACACACAAAATCTTTCCATACACTTTTTACATATAAAAAAATCTTTTCTTTTCTTTATATATAGACACGACATTTGTTCACAACCCCTCTTTCTTTTTCTCTTTTTTTTTATTCTTGGCGTTATCATGATTTTTTGTTCGTTTTATTTTTAGGACGACGTTCCTAAAGGAAAACTCTACAAGGTTTAAGAATTTCAACAAACATTATCAACAATAACAAAGTAAGCATTAACGCAACAGTCCAAACAAAATGTATGCACAAAACAAAAGACAATCGAAAAAACAAAACAAACGTTAGTCCCTCAAGTCATAGAAACAAGATAACATACAAATGATAAATGATGGAACATACGAATTTGGGGATCCCACGGTCATGTGGCTCCGCATGCCACCGGACTCTTGGGTCACGGTAACAAAAGGTGGGATGGTCGACAAAAGCAGGACTTTTGCTCCTACGTATCCTCAATTTGTGATGAGGAACTCAGACCTATGTAGTTCTTGCTAATTGTGAGACTAAAAATAGTCTCGGTGTTTTCTTCACTAAAATGCGAACATGCTTTAGTAAAGAGACAAAACTTCCAACTGATCAGAGCAACATATGCTTTTTGGATGAAAAAAAATGTGTCTATCGGGGAAGGAGAGTATGTTGATGAAATTTTCTCATAACCATAAATGAGATTTTGGATGTTAGCATTTCGTTTCTAAATGACCATTTAGAGGAAGCACTGGGTTCAACAAAAATAGAAGAAAATCACTCAAAGTGTATCAATCTCACACAGGTAAGTGTTTTATCCTAATTCCAAACCATAGATATGTCATGACTTGATTTTGCAAATCATTTCCTATCAAATCAAAGATTACATGCGTGATCATGGATCAATAGGACTTTTTCTTGGGAATGGAGTTTTTTGGTGGGGAATTTGGCTTTGAGTGTTTTTGCCTCTTCCTTTTCTGTTTTTTTGTTTAGTGCGGGGCGAGAAAGTTGCTAGCGCATAGGATTTTGGTTGGCAATCAAAGGGAGAGGACCACTTTAGGTCGTGGTTTCTTTTCTTTTTTTTAACTTGGTGACCATTCTATATTGTTCAGATATTGTCTGGTCCAAAGACCTTTCTGTATATTTCTTCTATTTTCTTCCGATCTTTGATCGGGAACTTTCTTTCTTTTTTGCTTTCTCCCACTCTTTGATTGGAAATTTTCTTCCTTTTTTTGCTTTCTCCCACTCTTTGATTGGAAATTTTCCTTTTTGTTTTCTTCCGAGGGCAAGGATTGACATTCTCACCCTGGGTCAAGGTTTATGATAAGTTGGGATTTTGGCTCAAGGCTTGTAGAACTGCTGGTCATGATATATGTCAGGGTTCGGCCAGCGGTTCAGGGATAAAGGGGATGTCCCACATTATTTCCATGATACACATGCAACAATGATGATTAGGAAATTTTATGCAAAATTGGTCATGCATGCACCCATGCGGACACTCAAGCATCAAGTTTTTATGGTTATGTGACACTAGGGCTCAGGATTCATTTTCCCTATTTTAAGTCAACCCAGTATTTCCAAAATATGCTCCTTTATCAATTTATGCATTCATCCAAGTCCATTTTGGGCGTTCGGAAAATTTTCACAACATTCCCCCTTCAGCTGTATACACATTTTTTCAAAAAAACTAGTTATAATCAGTGAATCTTTTTTAAAAGAAAAGCTGGAAGTTATTTCAAAAGCATGTTGGCTTTTTAGCCGAAAGATATATTTTTTGTTCTCTTTTTGTTTTTGTTTTTTTTATGAAGTATTTTGCTAGCTAAACATGTGTATATTCTTGTGAGGTATTTTTGCTATATACATGCATATCCAAGGTATCTTGCCACCTAAACATACATGCATATATTTTGTGAGGTATTTTGCTATATACATGCATATCTAAGGTATTTTTCCTACCTAAACACACATACATATGTTTTGTGAGGTATGACTACCTTCTGAGCTTGTGCTTGTTTTTTTTTTTTAAGTTCCTAGGATCATGAGCAACTAGGTGCGTCCTACTTGAGAAACAAAGTTGATCAAATAACAAGTAGAGATTTAAAAGGTACTAGGTTGCCTCCTAGTAGCGCTTCTTTAACGTCTTGAGCTGGAGGCCTTATGACATGTCGGTCATGGACCTAGTACTTTGCTTACCTTTGGCTTTGGACTTGACCGCCTATTGGTCGGCCATGTGTCGTAAGCAATGCTCTAACCTTTTTGTGGATGAGCTGAGGTGAACTCTAGAGGTGGTGGCAGTGCGTCTGTTGCCCACTGCCAGCTATCCCTAGGCTGCTGCGGTGTCTCACCCTACGCTTGCCTGGGGGTGCAGTACTTCTTGATGAAAGCCCAGTTAATAGGGGGCCTGATGAACTTGTTGGGGGTGACGGGCACTCCGTGGAACTGATAAAGGCCCGTAATCACAGCTGGAAACCCTAGGACCCTGTTGGACTTCTTCGGGTCCACTGGGTGTCTTGCGGGTGCGATCCCTGCAAACAATAGATGACATCAGAAATCAGTTGAGCGATGTGCATACTTACCTATGTCATGATGGCGTGACCTTGCTGGGGGAAATAGGCATCCTGTAGGACTGACAAAGGCTCGAAATCAGAGCTAGAAACCCCATGACCCTGTTGGACTTCTTTGGGTCCACTGGGTGTCTTGCGGGCATGATCCCTGCAAACAATAAATGACATCATAAATCAATTGACCGATGTGCATACTTACCTATGTCATGATGGTGTGACCTTGTTGGGGGAAACGGGTACCCTGTAAGACTAACAGAGGCCCATAACTAGAGCTGAAACCCCAGGGCCCCGTTGGACTTCTCCGGGTCCACTGGGCGTCTTGTGGGCACAATCCCTGCAAATAGTGGATGGCATCAGAAATCAGTTTAGCCACATGCATACTTACCTACGTCATGATGGCGTGACCTTTCTAGGGGAACGGGCACCCTATAAGACTGACAGAGGCTCGTAACTAGAGCTGGAAACCCCAAGGCCCCGTTGGACTTCTCTGAGTCCACTGGGTGTCTTGTGGGCACGATCCCTGCAAATAGTGGACGACATCAGAAATCAATTTAGCCACATACATACTTACCTATGTCGAAACGACACAGACCAACTGATACTTCCACAGGGGGAGATCGGCATTGCGGTCGTTGGGCAGAATGTAGCAACGTCATCTATATCTATGTAAGAGTGGTCATGTTGGCACGCATGATCCGCACTTGTCTCTTTGCAGCGGCACGGGTGAAATCTTGCCCCGGTATACATAGTAGCTGCGTGATAGCCTCCCTCTCTGGATGTGCTCGCACAGTTGGTCGCCCTCCAATATCAGGGGGTGGCCCAGGAACTGATAAAAGGAAACTACTAGCCCCTTAACCGGGAGCGCAAGTCTCGGTTAAGCATTGAGGGTAGAGGACCTTAAATTCTCTTAAGGTGTAGATATGGATCCCACTGAAGGCGAGAGCGCGTAGCCCTCTGAAGGCAAGGACGTGTAGTCCTCTGAAGTAGAGGACGTGTAGTCCTCTAAAGTGGAGGACGTGTAGTCCTCTGAAGGCGAGGACGTCTAGTCCTCTGACGGCGAGGACGTGTAGTCCTCTGAAAGTGAGGACATGTAGTCCTTTGAAGGTGAGGACGTGTAGTCCTCTGAAAGTGAGGACATGTAGTCCTCTGAAGGTGAGGACGTGTAGTCCTCTGAAGGTGAGGGCGTGTACCCAAGGGTCCACCCTTATGAAAAAGCAAGAGATTGACTCATCGAGAGGGCCGATCATTCCAAATTCAAAAGATTGGACATTAGATGTAGGAAATCTATGCGGTTAACATGAATTTTAGGGATGTAGATGCATGCAACCTTTGTCATGAAATTTGGTAAATGCGGACTTTATATGAAACAATGCAATGTAATGGAAAATTGTACAATGTTCATGACATTCTTTCCCTATTTTATGATCTTGATTTTGATTTAATTTTTTTTGGAAAACACAGATTGACTGTCCTTTTGAAAGAGGTGATAGTTCATGCAACCTTATCTATCTTTTGTAAATCTCTCTGGGAACTCCCTCAGAGTGTATGTTCTGTTTGATTTAGTTACTTGACCATTTTGGAGTGACGGCCATGGAGTCGTTTGATGTTTAATCAATCCATTGAAATTCCAAGATTTGTCCCCTCCTTTTTTTTTGTTTAAAAACATCGACGGGTGAGAACTTTTGATCTGCCCCTATGTTCACTTGAGGCTCATGCACGATGCCCCTCATTGCCCCAGTGTAAGGCTTTGAGGTACCAATTGTTATCTTTCATCATGACCTTGTAGCTGGGAACCTATTGGGTGAGAACTTCTAATCTACCCCTAGGTTCGCTTGAGGTTTTTGCATGGTGCCTTTCATTGCCCCAGTGTAAGGCTTTGAGGTACCAATCGTTGTCTTTCGTCATGACCTTGTAGCAAGGAACCTATTGGGTGAGAACTTCTAATCTGCCCCTAGGTTCATTTGAGGTTTATGCATGGTGCCTTTCATTGCCCCAGTGTAAGGCTTTGAGGTATCCATTTTTATCTTTCGTCATGACCTTGTAGCTGGGAGCCTATTGGGTGAGAACTTCTAATCTGCCCCTAGGTTCGCTTGAGGTTTATGCATGGTGCCTTTCATTGCCCTAGTGTAAGGCTATGAGGTAACCATCATTGTCTTGTTTTCACAACCTCGTAGTGAGGAAGAATGAAAGAAGCAGTTGATTCTTGCAAAAAGAATTTCCCAAGGACGAGAAATAGTTGAAGGATTTTTAGTTGATGGATTAAGTCAAATGACTCCTATGTAGAAGCAAGATGTTTTGATGTTTTGATGCCAAAGGATCAAGTGCTTCTAAGTTTTATTCAAGACAAGAATCCAAGAATCCAAGAAAATCAAGATATAGGATCAAGTTGATCTCTAGAATCTTAGGAAGTAATTTCCAAATTGAAAAAGCAAAAGGTTTGGCCAAAGAATTCTATCTAAATCATTTTAAATTGAGATTTACTCTCTGGTAATCGATTACCAGTAGCTGAAAATGTTTATAACAGTCACTAGAAATTTGAATTCAAAATTTATAATGTGTAATCGATTACACATGGATGGTAATTGATTACCAGCAGTTTATTGAACGTTTTAATTCAAATTTTAAAGCCTGTAATCGACTACACAAGTCTTGTAATCGATTACCAGAGGAGATTTTCAGAAAATAATTTCCAAGAGTCACATCTATTCAAATGGTTTATGAATGGCCATCAAAGGTGACTTGGAAACACGAATTTAAAGAGAGTTTTCATTGACCAAAAAGTTTTATCCTCTCAAAAGATTAAGAGTTTTTCTGAACTGAAATGTCTTATCCTTTCAAAAAGATTCCTTGGTAAACCACATGCATATTCAATAAGGAATTTTGATTGATCTTCATTGTATAATCTATCTCTTTTAAGAGAGATTTCTTCTTCTCTTCTTCTTATTTCTGAAAAGGGATTAAGAGACCGTGGGTCTCTTGTTGTAGAGGATTCCTGAACACAAGGGAAGGGTTGTCCCTGTGTGGTTCAGACTTTGTAAAAGGAATTTTACAAAGAGAGTGGAAAATCTCAAGTGGGTTGCTTGAGGACTGGACGTAGGCACGGGAAGTGGCCGAACCAATATAAATCAAGTTTGCATTCCTCTCTTCCCTTAAACTTCTTTTATTTATTGCTATTTATCTTTTTCTTTAAAGAAGTTTATTTTGAATTGTCTTTTGAGTAATTCATGTTAGGGGTGCATTGTTAATCCAAAAAGAGAGAGTGAAAGTTCAATTGGGGAATAGTCTTTGTATCTTAATTCAACCCCCCCTTCTTAAGATAACTGAGGCCATTTGTCCAACATCCTATTCTTGATAACTCACTTCTCTCTAAAAAGACAAACTTTCCGGAATGATAAAATGAGGTCACATGAACGTCTTGAAAACACAGTCAATCAAATGTTTTTTTTCTTTTTCTTTTTGAACCCTTTTTTTTTATTTTTTACTCGTCGTTCCACGGCACCCCCACCAAATGTGTAGCACGAGTAATTTCTGATTGAACGATCTTGGAAGTCCAAACTCAGGAGCACAGGTCGCTTGAGCAAACAGACCAATGGCTTGCACCCATATTTCGGTGAAAGTTGAATAAGCAAAGCTGCGTTTGTGAGAGGATGAGGGACAAAGATATCAAATTTATCCATTTTATTTAGCATTGTAACTATGGTTTACAATAATGGCATAAACTTGAAGATCCTGATGAGTCATTAAGAGACATCTAACAACAGCTTTCAAAATTGCCCCATGTGTGGCATCTCTTGTCAATGTCAGGATTTACACGCGATTCTCCTCAAATTTCAGCCAGCCCGCATCAAATAGACCTTGCACCTCACGCTTCAGGGCCCTACAATGCTCAATGGAACGCCCCGGGGCTTCACACGCTGCGTTCGAGTCGTATTCTCGGAGAAATGGAGGTTGATGAACCTTGGCTGGGGTTATGGCTACCATTGAATTATCAAGTAGATACGAGAGTAAGTTTAGCATATGACACCGGAATTTGGGGTGAATCCTACAGGCTTTTTGCTGCAAAATTCCCTTTTGGTTGGTGCTTCGGTTCGTGCTAAAAGTGGTGTTTAGCATTGGTCGTGTGGTAGGTGGGTTTTGTGGTTTGATTTAGGGATGGTCTTTGTGGATAACTGGGTGGTGGGTAAGGAGATGGGTTGTTATTGGCTGAGTAATAATATTGTTGGGTTGGTGGGAAACTTGGCCATATAGGAATGGTAGTCACAGCATGGGTTTCTCCTTCATCCTCACCCTCTTCATTTGCCCCAGTTTTCTCATTCGTCCAAGCAGGATGACTAAATTTGCCTCTTTTCGGACCCACATCGATCCTTTCACTGGCGAAGACCAAATCCGCAAAGCTTTGAAGGTGCGTAGCCCACCATCTTTTCATTGTAGAATATCGATAATGTGTCTACCATCACGATTATCGTCTCCTTTTCCATCATTGGGGGTACCACTTGGGCTGCCAGATCCCTCCACCTTTGGGCGTATTCTTTGAAAGATCCGTGCCCCCTTTTTTTTGCACATGTTCTGTAATTGCATCCTATCCGAAGCCATTATACTGACACCGCCTAACGAAGGCAACCATTAGGTCCTTCCAAGAATGGACTCGGGAAGGTTCCAAGCTAGTGTACCAGGTAACAACTATCCCAGTAAGACTTTCTTGGAAGGAATGTATCAGCAATTCCTCATCTTTTGCATATGCCTCCATCTTCCGACAATAGATCTTTAGATGGTTCTTGGAGCAAGTAGTCCCCTTGTATTTGTCAAAGTCCAGCACCTTGAACTTGGGAGGGGTGATGATATTGTGTACTAGGAACAACTCTTCTAGGTTAGCAAAGGCATAATCTTCACCTCCTTCAATGGCCCTGAGCCTTTCCTCTAGATGATCCAACTTTCCCATTTCCGCCATTGCATGAGGGTTTTTAATCACTGTGGAATGTGAGAGGTGTGGTTGTGGGTGATACTGAGGGCCCTCCCAAGTGTTTTGCAGGGGTATATCACCAACTGCTTGCCCTTCAGTGGCATATCCGAGGCAAGGCTTGAAGTCGGCTAGATTGTGGTGAGGAATTTCATGTGTCTCCCTCACGGTTTAAGAGACATGTGCATGATCAGTTTGGGGTTGTTGGCTCTCAATGGGTATAGGAGTGGAGTTATTGACTTTCTCATTGGGAGTGTATGCCACATTGGGTGGCGTATAGTTGAGAGGCAAGCCATATGGTGGGAAGGCGTGCTCGTTTTGAATTTGCACATCATGGGGGCCGCCCGTACTTCCCAAATCTTTGCCTACCATATCTAAGGTTGGATGATTCATTTGGTTGAGGCCAGATGGGGGCATCAGTTTCACCTTAGCAACAGCGTTGGTAGCGGCAACTGCAACCGCATTGGCTTCCATTATCTTCTTCATGCTCATCATGGCCTCCATCTGCTCTTGCACCTCCTCTACTTCACCCATTACTCTAGCTCTATCACGGGTTCGGTAAGGGCGCCATAAAACATGTTCTTTTCTTTTTTATAACAATGATTAAGCTCTCTTTTTTTTTTCTCAAGGAAAGAATGCAATGAACAATGCAACAAATGAAAAGCATGGATGTATGCGAATGATGCACAGTTGAAGTATTACGAATTTTTTCACAGGACATGGGGTTGAATCAATTTAGATTTTTAACATGGTCCATGACATCTTTGTCAAGGTGAAACTGGAAGTAACAGGGGCATCGATAGTCCTAAATGTGTTTGGCAGTAGACGAAGTAGCGATGTAACACTGATGCAATCCTATCCCGCAAGGGCATTGGGTAGAAGACTCCAAGTAGATTGGGCTAGAGATCCAAGGGAAGGCCCTAGGGTTCTCATGAGCCTTAGGGTATATTTTGAGCCCATGGGCTAAGTATGAACCCGCTTATCTTTGTAAATATTAGAATAGGTTTTTCCTTCATTTGGGCCTTGTATTTTGGCCATTCTAGTAGTATAGGGTTTTAGCCTTGTATTTCGAGGTATTTTGAGTAGTCTTTGTAGTAGAGATTTTTTTTTTGTATTTTCATGTATTTTGTCATGGGGGTGAGCTTAGCTATTATAGGGGGTGTGTAGCTAAGCTCTAGCTTCTCATCTCAAGGAGGTGAGCTTAGCTATTAGAGAGGTGTGTGTAGCTAAGCTCTAGCTTCTTTAGGAATCTTCTTAAGGAAGCTTCTCAAGGAGGTGAGCTTAGTTATGAGAGGGGTGTGTGTAGCTAAGCTCTAGCTTCTCAAGGAAGTTTTCTCAATGAAGCTTCTCAAGGAAGTTTTCTCAAGAAATCTTCTCAAGGAAGCTACCTAGTCTATAAATAGAAGCATGTGTAACACTTGTTGTAACTTTGATGAATGAGAGTCTTGTGAGACATACTTCAAAGTTCCACTTCTCTCCCTCTTTTATTCCTTCAATTTCGTGCTCCCCCATCTCTCTTTCTCTCCCTCTTTCTTTTCCTCCATTGAAGCATTCTTCCAAGCTTCTTATCCAAGGCTCATCTTGGTGGTGAAGCTCCTTCTTCCATGGCTTATTCCCTAGTGGATGGCGCCTCCTCTCACCTCTTCTCCTTTGTCTTCCGCTACATCTCCATGGTGGAAAATCACCATTAAAGGACCTCATTGAAGCTCAAAGATCCAGCCTCCATAGAAGCCCCACAAGCAAGCTTCCATCAAGTGGTATCAGAGCACAAGAGCTTCAAGTAGGTGCTCCTTAAACCTCCATTAATTTTTTTGCTTTACCTTCTCTTCCATTGTTGTTTCTTCATTTTTTTCTCCATGTATCTCCTCACATGTCTTGTGATAAATGTTTTTAACATGATTCTTTAGAGTTTCCACCGATTAAACTTGCTATAGAAGCTAGATTTGATTTTCTATGGTTCAAATTTCTTGTTCTTGTTCTTGAACCATGAATTTTGTTGAGTTTAGGTTCCTTTGAGTTTTGTCTTGTTATTTTTTGTGGCTGAAACCTAAAACATAAAATTCTTACAAAAATATTAAAGTAGAAGAAAACCTCAAAAATCTAGAGTGACTTGTTCACCTATTGTAGTTTTGTCATAGAAGTCATGTCTAGTCATGAAACTTGTCACATAAGATTTCTTATGTTGTGCTGAATTTTATTTTCTTGTTTCTTTGTCTAACTCATTTGTTCATGAGTGTATGAAATTCTTTTAGCCTATTATTTGATTTGAGTCAAATCTTTCATGTTAATTAGTCCTTAACATGTTCATGCAAAATTCTTAGAGGGTCTTTGATTGTGAACCTTTTCTTGAACTTTTAGGATTCCTTATGATTGTGTCTATTGTGAATTTGAGTTTTGGTGATTGAATTGCTGGCTGAAATGTTGATCCTAAGTGAATATTGAACTCCTAAAACTGTTAAACAATCCTAGTGAGTTCAACATACATAGGAAGGTTGAAAGTAAGCCCAAGGCAATCAATATACCATGCTTAAAAAAAATCGCTGGTGCTGGCAGCTTGGACATACAAACTTGTAAAAATTACTGAGAATTGGTTACTTCGAATTTTGAGCTGAAATTTTTACTGAATTTGCTAGACATCTGGAAAAAAGTTATAAAAAAAGAACCAAGTGATTTGGACAAAAGGAAAAAAGAATAAAAATCACACAAGTTGGCAGAAAAATCAGTATCCAGGAAAAAAAAGTGAAAGGGAAGTGTGCTTGTTGTTTTGGCTCAAAATTTATTCTATAATTGGTGCCTATGTTATACCAATCTTAGTTCCGAAATTTCAATTGAAAATTACTGTGAAAACAAGTGCCAAAGCTAGAGGTTTGTTGAGTCTTTTTTTTTTATAGTTTTTTTTCTCTACTCTAGAGCCATTCTAAGTTTCTCTTTGAGTCCTAGCTTGCTTCTATGTCCTTTTCATTGCTTTAATTATTGAATAATCCTTGAAAAATTGTCTTGTTAAAACTCCATTGGTTTAGATTTCATTTAATTTTTTTGTCTTTGGTTATTGCTTGTCTCTTTGTTTCCTTGTTTGTGAGTTGCCATATAGAGAATTGGAAAGGAGGATTGGTGCCATCCCTTGAAGAATTTGAGTCAAGAAATAAGGGGCCAACCACCTTAAGAGCTATTGGACTAAGAAGCACTCCAAATTGAGTGAATCACCAAAGAGATACCAACCACCAAAATTGAGGACGTTTTGTAATTTTTTTTAATTTGCAATTTGCTTACCTTCATTGCTTTCAAGTTTTGTAACAAAAAGGCCTTTCATTGGAAGTGTGTTGGGAGCCTCCAATAGGTTACCGAACTTCCATTTGTGTGTAATAATTTTAGGCAATTTTTCCTTAGGATAGTGAGTGTTTTGTTGGGAACCTTGAATGTGGTCATCCAAACACTCTTAGGATTCACCTAGTTTGCATTTCTTGCTTACTTTCATAGCTTATTTCCTTTACCTTCCATTGTCAAACCGCCTAGATAGCTTTCCTTTTACCAATTAGTTTTTTTTTTACCTTATCTTTCACACCTCTTTTAGTGTTTATTTTGGCTAGTTTCAACCATAGTTTCTTTTACCTTTTGTTTTCAAACCTCTAACAAGAAAGAACCACAACTTAGGAACCAACATGAGTCATCATTCATCTAGTGTTAATGGCGAGGGTACTAGTCATAAAGACCCTTTATCTAGAATCTTAGATGAGTTGAGTTCCCTCAAGCTATGGAAAGAAAAACAAGAGAGAAAATAAAAAGGAAAAAAAAGAGTGGAAGAAATAAGTCAAGATGAAAGAAAGAAAATAAGAGAGGAAGAAAGAAGAAAAATAATAAAAGAAATGAAAAGAGAAAAACATGCCTCCTATAGTAGTCATAACTCTTGCAAGAGCCTAAGTGAAGAACTTCGTGACTATTACGAAGGAAGGCATAGGTCACTTCTTAGACCTCACTCCCATAGAAGAGAAAAGGAAAGAAAGCCTCAAGAGGCTAACATTAACCTCTCATACTTCCATGGGAAGGACAATGTAGAGGCTAACTTAGATTGGGAAATAAGGGTAGAGCAACAACTTAAAAACAAGTCTACTTCAAAATCTTATGGCTCTCCCTCTTATCCAAAGAAAGACCAAGGTCAAGGCATCTTAGGGGTGACACCTTCTAAGCCCAAAGATGATAAGGGGAAGACAATAGAAAAGCAAGCCCCTAAGGCTAGTATGCAAGAGAAAACTAGCTCTATAAAGTGCTTTAAATGTCTTGGAAGAGGACACATTACTTCTCAATGCCCCACCACAAAAACCATGATTATGAGGGGCCAAGACATTTATAGTAGCCAAGATGAGGCTACTACTTCACCTTCCTCTAGTGAAAGTGAAAAAGAAAAAGGGGAAGAATCTAGTGAAGAAATCTACCCCCAAGAAGAAGGACAACCATTAGTGGTTAAAGAGAAGTGTAAGGAGGTAAGTGTCTCCTCCAAGAGTTTAGCTAAGAAGGAAACTCATTTTACAATAAAGACAAACATTAAAGAAACTTTCCCTCTTAGACAACCTCCACATTTTCTCTTTTGCAAAAAGGCACTTGCTAGCATTGCCACACCTCTTGGGCTTGAGTTTATTCCTCAAGTAAAGGAGATGTTGGATGAGGGTTTGGTTCGCAAGAGCTTAAATCCTTGTGCTTTGTTGGTGCCCAAAATAGGTATTATTAGGAACCAAGTCCCTAAAATAGGTGGTATGATGAATGTTTTGAGTAGTGCAACACTCTTTTGTAAAATCACTCATGCACCCAACATCTTCATGATTTGCGTACATAGGAACCCATTAGGTAGGTTTGTTCTTATTTTTAGTTTCAATACAAACTTAGGTACTCATATGGGACACCTTAGGTTTGTCATACTTTTTGGTAGGAATAATCAATATGAAAATATAGAAGAAGGTATATTTTATTGCGTTACTTTTCTTAATTTTTCAAATAGTGATCAAGGGGTTCCCATGAACCCTAAGAGAATAAAGGTCATTCCTGAGTGGCCCACTCCACCAAGTATAAGAAAAATTTGGGGCTTCCATGACTTAATAAACTTTTACAAAAGGTTTGTCCCATATTTTTCTATACTTGTAGCACCAGTCATTGAGTTGGTGAGAAACCATGTTCTTTCATGGGAAGATGCCCAGGAAATGGGTTTTCAGACCTTACCTTACTTCAACATACCAAACACCACTAATATATATGTTTTTTTTCTTTTTACAGGTGTTGAGGGAAGGAGCCCAGAGTATGAAGAACCTCGGGATTTGAGGTCAAATCCTTTCCAAGGTGGAGGGAATGATGCAATCCTATCCCGCAAGGGAATTGGGTAGAAGACTCTAAGTAGATTGGGCTAGAGATCCAAGGGAAGGCCCTAGGGTTCTCATGAGCCTTAGGGTATATTTTGAGCCCATGGGCTAAGTATGAGCCCGCTTATCTTTGTAAATATTAGAATAGGTTTTTCCTTCGTTTGGGCCTTGTATTTTGGCCATTCTAGTAGTATAGGGTTTTAGCCTTGTATTTCGAGGTATTTTGAGTAGTCTTTGTAGTAGGGATTTGTTTTTGTATTTTCATGTATTTTGTCATGGGGGTGAGCTTAGCTATTATAGGGGGTGTGTAGCTAAGCTCTAGCTTCTCATCTCAAGGAGGTGAGCTTAGCTATTAGAGAGGTGTGTGTAGCTAAGCTCTAGCTTCTTTAGGAATCTTCTTAAGGAAGCTTCTCAAGGAGGTGAGCTTAGTTATGAGAGGGGTGTGTGTAGCTAATCTCTAGCTTCTCAAGGAAGTTTTCTCAATGAAGCTTCTCAAGGAAGTTTTCTCAAGAAATTTTCTCAAGGAAGCTACCTAGTCTATAAATAGAAGCATGTGTAACACTTGTTATAACTTTGATGAATAAGAGTCTTGTGAGACATACTTCAAAGTTCCACTTCTCTCCCTCTTTTATTCCTTCAATTTCGTGCTCCCCCCTCTCTCTTTCTCTCCCTCTTTCTTTTCCTCCATTGAAGCATTCTTCCAAGCTTCTTATCCAAGGCTCATCTCGGTGGTGAAGCTCCTTCTTCCATGGCTTATTCCCTAGTGGATGGCGCCTCCTCTCACCTCTTCTCCTTTGTCTTCCGCTACATCTCCATGGTGGAAAATCACCATTAAAGGACCTCATTGAAGCTCAAAGATCCAGCCTCCATAGAAGCCCCACAAGCAAGCTTCCATCAAACACGATCCATCTTTTGCCCCAATTTTTTGCAAGATTGTTACTTCCATACTTCAACTTGACTCGATGAACCTTTTCGTAAAAGCACGAGCTTGGTTCAACCCCATAACCTAGGGAATGGCAATTTTGATCGCCAATACTTCATCAACATTTCATAGGGATGAAAGACTCGGGAATACGCATGCTATGCATGGAAAATGTAATTATGAGATTGAGATGCCCGAAGAAACATCTTTTCTTAGTTAACCATGCATTAGGTACCATGTTCAATCATTTTGTTTTTAAGTGAAATGGGTTTATGATCCCAACATGGTTGGCTCATGGTACTGAATATATGCAACTAAGAATGCAGCGTGAATTTTCGCGCTTTCTTTTTTTGTTTTTGTTTTGTAGAGGAAAACGCAAGGGTCACGCATGAGCAAACATGAAAACAATTGGTATGCAATTTGTAGATCAAAAAAGTTTGTTGAACGTATATGCATGATGATGCAATGACTCATGCAAAATGTGAGGCTGGAATATGATAATGGACAAATGCAGGAACGATGTGTTCATTATGATGCCATGAAGAGATGCTTATGCGATGCATGATACGAATGCATTTACGGACACGAGAGCCCCAAAAAATTATCTCTTCTTACTTCCACAATTGGGGGTGCAGTGCCCCATGTGTGTAGTTAAGAAGGTGATATGGATCTTCCGGCTTCCCATGACAAAAGATGAGACCAACATACAACGCATGCATGACGACATGACGCGGACGCTCAAAAGCATAACACGGGGATGCACAGAGTACGACAATATCCACAAATAATTACAAGCAAAGGCGTACATGACATTTAGGACTACATGCATGACAGTGTTTAAAACGGCACGTAGCATGTTTGCTCCGTGCCCCTATTTTAGGGACCTATAGGATAATATCTAGGGGTCTCTAATAACTACTCCCAACGATCCATATCTCACATGGCTATTTTCTAGAGGTATCATCACTCAAGATAATAATATTGCGGCGGTATGGAATACCAGCGACAACACATTATAAAAAGAGACAGCTCTAGACGAGGTTTCACTATTATCAAGCAAGTCGGAGACCTAGCATGACCATAGATTCACCTCCACTCCTTAGATTCCCATGGACCCGGGTATAGGGCCCTTTTTTACTCAAACCCGTGGGTGCTTAGAATGCAGTGTAAAAATGTGGAAAAGACAACTTTTATTATATTTACACAGTTAAAAAAAAACAAACACAAAGTTTCACATTTCCACACTTTCCTAAAATAGGCCTAACTCACAAAAACAGTCCCCAGTGGAGTCGCCAACTGTCGCAACCTACCCTTTTGCGGGCGAGCGAGGCGAGGCTCACGGGTGCGTCTTTCAAAGGAGGAAAATGCGCGGAGTCGCCACCAACGTTTATTTGTGGAAAATGTCAGAATAACCAAAGGAAACTGGTCATGAAGAATAAAATCAAATGACCGAACGGTCGGATTTCATTTTAACAGAAATTAACAGATATTACAAATCAAATGATCGGTGGAAATTTATTTTATTTTATTTTTTGATTAGGCGAGAAAATGACTCAAGTAAATGTCTAAAGCACGTCAAAAGGGGGTACGGAAAGTAAATGAAACGAGAATAAAAGTACGCAAAACAAATGGGGACCACCACGGGTACATAGAATGAATTGAAAAGTTCGATTTTGGGAACTTACCGGTTGAAGACCGAAGAACGACGAAGAACGAACGACGAACGACGAAGAACGGTTGAAAATCATCGCGAAATCACCCACGGAAACGTTATGGAAGCGCCTGAGCTTGGATTTTCTTCACGAAAACAATTTTTCTCACTAATTTTAAGTGATTACGAAGTACCAGAAGGGCTGAACCCTTTTCTTCTTCACTCCTCCCTCTATTTATAGGAAAATAGGGGAGGAGCTTGCCACCCAGCTCGCCCAGGCGAACCAGGTTGCTTCCTCCAGAAGCAACCGCCTTCTGGAGGAACATCCTGGAAGGCCCAAGTGGGCCTGGTTGCTATTTGTACCCCCTTTGCTTTTTTTGGTGATTCTTTTTCCATAACGTTATGAAACTTTACAAATTTTGTAACGATACTTGTTTTCTTTCCGTAAGGTTACGAAACCTTACGGATCATGTAATTACTCCTTTTTTAGCTTTCGGAATGTTACGGAAACTCACGGATTGCGTAACAATACTTCCTTTTGATTTTCGGCATGTTACGGAATTTCACGGATTGCGTAACAATGCTTCCTTTTGATTTCCGGCATGTCTCGGAACTTCACGTATTATGCAACAAAGGGTGCCAAGTACCTCGAAGCGGTCAACCAAATGTTGCATGCCATCAAACAATGGTCCCCGGACGAAATTAGGGTATGACACCCCCCCCAATTCGTTACTGTTTTACTACTGTTTGTTATGAACGTTTGGTTGACCATTGCTCGTTGGGAGACGACCTAGGATCACTTCCTAGATATTGCATTTTTAATGTTTATTTGATTCGGGTACGGTCTAGATCAAATTTGGCGTCGTTGCAGGGGAGCAGTGGGCCAAAGGTTCATAATAATGTTTAGTTTTTTGTGTGGAGCTCTGTCGTTTAGGTTGTGAGTGTGTGTTGTTTTGTTTTGAGTAGCATTCTGTTTTGCATTTCAGTCGCGTTCCCAGTTTAGTGACTGTTTTAGCGACTGTTTCAGTTTTGTGTTTTGCTGTGAACAATGATTAGTGACTGGGAACTAGCGACTGATTTTGCAATTTAATTGGTGATTTTTTATTTTGATAGTTAGAGTTGTTATTTTTCGCTGATTTTTTGTGTGGTAGTTTCTTTTGATCCATATTTTGTGTGAAAAATACCAGGAGCACTTGGTGTGACTGAATTTGAGAGAGACAATAAATTTGGGAACTTGTTTTTAGCAAAACTTAAAACGGCCATCACTTTTGCTTCGGGTATCAGAATGATTATTATTATATATGCATTTAGGGTAGAAGAAAATTTCCCATGCCGTGAGGTCCATTTCCATTTTAAACTTGAAAAATCAGCCGTTTACTAAGTTTTTTTTTCAAGTATTATTGTCTTATTTTTCTAAACTTTTCTTAGGTAGTTTTCATAGTTAGACTTTGAATTTTTGTTTGAAATTTTTTGTGCTATCTTTTCATGATTTTAGGGTATTGCTCAAAAAATTCTAGCTCATTTGGATATCATTTGACTATAGTTGTAGTATTAACCCTCCCCTGGTGCTTGTTTGAGAACACATTATTTGCTGCATATAGTGCATGACTAGGGGCAATCCAGGTGATTTACAACTCTTTGATCCTGAAATAGATAGAACATTTCATAGATTAGTTAGGCATAGTGTGCATCCTGATCATTCTGTGCATTTCGAGCATTTTGAGCATTATGAGTATTCTGTTGCTGGCGATTCTAAATATTTTGATTTTGAGCATTCCACTACTAATTTTCATACTGAGAACATGGCTCAACCTCCGCCTCGTGAGAGGACTCTTAGGGAAATGGCTGCACCTGATTTCACTTATGAAAGCTTGTGCATTCAATATCCTGATGAGGGTGTTCCATATGTTCTCAAGACTGGACTAATACATTTGCTGCCTAAGTTTCATGGTCTTGCAGGTGAAGATCCTCATAAGCATCTTAAGGAGTTCCATATTGTTTGTTCCACCATGAAGCCCCCTAATGTCCAGGAAGATCATATCTTTCTAAAGACTTTTCCTCATTCTTTGGAGGGAGTGGCAAAAGATTGGTTGTACTACCTTGCTCCCAGGTCCATTTTCAGCTGGGATGACCTTAAGAGGGTGTTCTTGGAGAAATTCTTCCCTGCATCTAGGACCACTGCCATCAAAAAAGACATTTCAGGAATCAGGCAACTTAGTGGAGAAAGCTTGTATGAGTATTGGGAAAGATTCAAGAAATTGTGTGCAAGCTGCCCTCACCACCAGATTTCTGAGCAACTCCTTCTTCAATATTTCTATGAGGGACTTAGCAACATGGAGAAGAGTATGATTGATGCTACCAGTGGTGGAGCCCTTGGTGATATGACTCTTGTTGAGGCTAGGAATTTGATTGAGAAGATGGCTTCCAACTCCCAACAATTCAATGCAAGAAATGATGCTATTGTCCTTAGAGGAGTCCATGAGGTGGCCACGGATTCATCTTCATCTGCTAAAAATAAAAAGCTTGAGGGAAAACTTGATGCCTTGGTCAACCTAGTAACTCAACTTGCCATGAATAAGAAATCTGCACCTGTTGCAAGAGTCTGTGATCTATGTTCTTTTGCAAATCACCATACAGATCTTTGTCCTTCTTTGCAGCAATCTGGAGTCAATGAGCAACCTAAAGGTTATGCTGCAAACATTTATAATAGACCTCCTCAGTAGCCAAACCAACAACAACAAAATAATTATGACCTTTCAACAGATACAATCCAGGTTGGAGGAATCATCCAAATCTGAGATGGGCAAGTCCTCCACAACAACAACAGCCTGTCCTTCCCTTCCAGAATGTTGCTAGTCCAAGCAAGCCATATGTTCCTCCTCCAATGCAGCAACAACAAAGACAACAAGCAACTGAGGCCCCTCCTCAACCTTCCTTAGAAGAGTTAGTGAGGCAAATGACCATCCAGAATATGCAATTTCAGCAAGAGACAAGAGCCTCCATTCAGAATCTGACAAATCAGATGGGGCAGATGGCTACTCAGTTGAACCAAGCTCAGTCCCAAAATTCTGAAAAATTGCCTTCACAAACTGTGCAGAATCCAAAAAATGTGAGTGCCATCACCTTGAGGTCTGGCAACCAAATTCAAGTGCCTCCACCAGTAGCAGCACCTGCACCTGAACCTGTCAAGCTTCATTCTACACCTGAAAAAGAGGATGAGATAGTTGCACAAAAGAGAAAGCTTCCTGATCATGAGGGAGCTAAAAGAATTTTTCATGCAGGTGGACCTTCTTCTAGTAATTCTGACTTGCAGCAGCCTTCTATCCCTCTTCCATTTCCACCTAGAGTAATTCCAAACAAGAAGATGGATGAAGTGGAAAAGGAGATCTTGGAGACCTTCCGGAAAGTAGAGGTGAACATACCTCTGCTAGATGCCATCAAGCAGATTCCAAGATATGCCAAAGTTTCTAAAGGAGTTGTGCACCCACAAAAGGAAGCTCAAAGGAAATGAAAGGATTAGCATGGGCAGAAATGTGTCAGCATTGATAGGTAAATCTATTCCTCACATTCCTGAGAAATGTAAGGACCTAGGTACTTTCTGTATACCTTGCATTATTGGGAATAGTAAATTTGAGAATGGCATGCTAGATCTAGGAGCATCTGTTAGTGTCATGCCTCTGTCCATTTTCAATTCTTTATCTCTTAGACCTTTGCAATCTACAGATGTGGTGATTCATTTGGCAAATAGAAGTGTTGCTTACCCCGCAGGTTTCATAGAGGATGTGTTGGTTCGGGTTGGTGAACTTATTTTTCCTGTTGATTTTTATGTTCTTAATATGGAAGAGGGATTTTCCCATGGTTCAGTTTCAATTATTTTAGGCAGGCCATTTATGAAAACATCCCGAACCAAGATAGATGTTTATGTTGGCACATTGTTTATGGAATTTAATGATATTGTTGTTCATTTTAACATTCTTGATGCCATGTGTCATACCCTAATTTCGTCCGGGGACCTTTGCTTGATGACATACGACTTTTCTTTGGTCCTTGTGAGGTGCTTGGCACCCATCATTAGGCAATTTGTGAAATTCCAGGACATGCCGGAAAACCAAAAAAAATATTGATGCACAATCCGTAAGTTTCCGTGACACACCGGAAATCAAATGGAAGCATCGTTGCATAATTAAGTGAGGTTCCGTAACATTCCGTAAGTCAAAAAGGGGATGATTATGTAATCCGCAAGGTTCCGTAACATTACGGAAAGAAAACAAGTATCGTTACGAAATTCGTAAGTTTCCGTAACTTTACGAAAAAAGAATCACCAAAAAAAGCAGAGGGGGGTGTACTTAGTAAAAATGGGGGTGCAAATAGCACCCAGGCCCACTTGGGCCCTCCAGAAGATTCCTCCAGAAGGCTGTTGCTTCTGGAGGAAGCAACCTGGCTCGCCTGGGCGAGCTGAGCTCGCCTGGGCGAGCTGGGTGGCAAGCATCTCCCCTATTTTGCTATAAATAGGGGAGGAAGTGAAGAAGAAAAGTGTTCAGCCCCTTAGGCACTTCTCTCTCTTTCGAATTTGCTTGGAAAAATTGTTTCCGTGAAGAAAATCTAAGCCGAGGCGCTTCCGAAACGTTTCCGTAAGGAATTTCGCGAAGGTTTTCGACCGTTCTTCGACGTTCTTCATTCGTTCTTCATCGTTCTTCGATCTTCAACGGGTAAGTACCTCGAACCAAGCTTTTCGATTCATTCTATGTACCCGTGGTGGTCCACATTGTGTTTCGTGTATCTTTATTCTCATTTCATTTACTTTTTATACCCCCTTTTGACGTGCTTAAGCCATTTTATTTATGTCATTTCTCGCTTAACCTAAAAATAAAATAAATTTCCACCGATCGTTTAAATTGTATTATCCATTAACTTCGGTTAAAATGAATTCCGACCGTTCGGTCGTGCCGTAACCACATTGGAAATAAATAAAAAAAGAGATAAAATAATAATATAATAACAAAAATATACCTTTTAGTAAAATAAAGCGGAAAATCAACCGGACATTTTCTCTTTGGGATTTCTCATTCTTAATCGAATTGACTAATAACTAAGGTGAAACTAAGGCTAAAATCAACTCGCCTAGTCAAGCTCGTCCACAAAAATAGGTTTTTGAAGTTTGTCATTTCAATTTCTTACTAAGTAAAATGGATCGTTTTTAAGGTCCAACGCCTTAAAATGATCACCTCTTAAGTAAAAAAGGAATCACTTGATAAAAAAGAACTACGTAGGTCTGATTTCCTAATCACAAATTGAGGAATACGTAGGAGCAAAGGGAAACACCCTTGTCGACCACAAAAAAGGAAAAATATAAAAAGGGTATAAAGGATATAAGGACATAAAAGGGAACATAAAAACCAAAGTCACGTTTGCACATTCGATTAAAGGCTGCCGTCCCTTGGGACGGACGTATGGGGTGCTAATACCTTCCCCGTGCGTAAATACAACTCCCGAACCTTTCACTTAAAAGTTCGTAGATCGCGTTTTTTCCGGTTTTTCCGACGTTTTCCTCAAATAAACGTTGGTGGCGACTCCGCGCGTATTCCTTTCGTGGAACACGCATCCCGCGAGTCACGCGTCGCCCTATACCGAAGGGTAGGTTGCGACAGTTGGCGACTCCACTGGGGACAATTTTTAGAGAGTTAGGCCATTTAATCTTGTGCAATGTTTTACCATGACTTACTCCTTTGTTGGCTTTCCTTCATTATGTTCTTGTATATATAACTCTTTGATGCTTTTAGTGCATTTTTTGTATGCTTGAGGTAAATATTTATTCATTTGATGCACACAAACACTAACACTATTTGCACACATGGTGAGTTGAAAAAGGGCCCTATACCCGGGTTCGTGGGAACATAAGGAGTGGAGGTGAAACTGTGATCATGCTAGGTCTCCGACTTGCTTGATTGCAGTGAACCCTCATCTAGAGTTTTTCTCTTTGAAGACATATTGTTGCTAGTAGTCCCTACTGCTGCATTATGTTCTTCGAAGAGGATGATACCTCTAGAAACCATCAAGAGAGATATGACTACCTTGGGGATTATCACTAAAAGCCTAGTTAGCTCTCTCCCTTATAGGTCCCTTAAATAGGGGCACGGAGCAAACACGCTGCGTGCCATTTTTCACACTGCCATGCATAAGTATCATGTACCCTTTTGCTTATATTTGTTTGTGAATATTTGTCGTACTATGTACATCCCCGTGTTGCGCCTTGCGCATATGCATCGCACATGGGTTCTGTCTTGATCTCCTTACTTTAGCAAACCGACGGAGGGTCCGTGTCGCCTTCTTAAAAACATACGTTGGGTGCCATGCCGCCCAAACATTGTATCCAAGAAGGGGACAATTTCTCGGGCTCCCGTATTCGTAAATTGCATCTGTGTCATATGCATTTCTTCATGCATTCATCCATTCCACCCATGATAGATGTCGGAGTTTTGATTCGCACTAGATTTTATTTCACTTTAGTAAAACATGGGATCAAGTCAAAAGCCTTCGCTTAAAAAGAGGTTCTATCAAGTCAAAATCAAGAGCTTAGAGGTCACTAGTTTACGAGAGTTGGGGAAATTAATGGGTCAACTTCAACGGCAAGCCTTCTGCAAAGCCTATGGTAAGATTTGGGACCTAGCTAGGGTAGAAGTCTCCATGGAACCGATTGCATCCCTTTCCCAGTATTATGACCAGCCCCTAAGGTGCTTCACATTTGAGGACTTCCAGCTAGTGCCGACTGTGAAAGAGTTTGAAGAAATCCTGGGATGCCCACTGGGAGGAAGGAAGCCATATCTTTTCTCTGGGTTCTATCCCTCCACGACAAGAGTTGCCAAGGTGGTGAAAATCTCAGCACAAGAGTTGGACCGTGTAAAGCAAAACAGGAATGGGGTAGTCGGAGTACCAAGGAAGTGTTTGGAGGAAAGGGCAAAGGCCTTGGCAAATCAAGGCGAATGGGCTTTCTTTTATTGACATCTTGGCGCTTTTGATCTTTGGAGTTGTCCTCTTTCCGAATATGGAAGGGTTAGTGGACCTAGCAGCGATTGACGCTTTCCTCGCCTTTCATCATGGCAAGGAAAGCCCGGTCGTCGCCATTTTTTCCATGTATGACACGTTCGACCGGGGATGTGAAAAGAGCAGCGCAAGAATTGTTTGTTGTGCACTGGCTCTCTATGTGTGGCTGGTTTCACACCTTTTTCTCCAAGAAGGTAGGCCTGTCTATCCGCTACAAGGTCACCGCTCGTGCGTCGAAAAAGGAAAGGCGAATTGGGACCAACTCTTGGCTAGCATGGAGGGGCGTCTGTTAATTGGTTCCCTCGCTAGAAGGAAGGAAGAATCAGGATTCTATCTTCATGCGAAGGATGTCCAAATGTTCCCTTGATGGGAACAAGGGGTTGTATTAATTATAATCCCGTCCTCTCCATAAGACAGCTTGACTACCCCATGAGAGAAGTGCCATCAGACGAAAGCATCACGCCTTTCATCGCACGGGGTTTCAGTGACCACAACGCGAGGGTACTCCAAGGAGTTCGCAAGGCATGGGATGCGGCGTGAAGAAAGGACAGAGAGCTTAGGGGAAGCAGTAATGGGATCATCGGAGGCTATCATAAGTGGCTGAGAATCCGGACACAAGGATTGGATTGGCTCCCAAATCTAAAGACTGTGAGAGACAATGAGGTTAAAGCTTCGGAAGAAAGTGATGAGGTACAAGCCCTAAAGGCAAAGCTTGAAAGAGCCCGGGTAGTCAAAGAGAAGTTCAAGTCCATAGCCATCAAAGTCTGAAGAGAGTATGATGAACTAAGGGATGTCAATATGGCCACCGATGAAGCCTTGGAATGAGAAACCAAGAAGGCCCGAAAGGAAGAACACGACCAAAACAAGTTTTGAGGGGCTTTATAGGGCAGCAATAGTGAGCTCAAACTCCGAAGAGGTGAAAGGAATCATCATGGGTCAAAGGCATGATCTGGAAGGACGAGCTAAAGGCTTGCCTTAGGTCGAAAAGAAATTTGTCCCAACAGTTAAGGTGAGACTGAAGGGAATATGTGGGCCATCATCGATGAGTGCAAAGAGAAGCTAAATCTAGCGGCGACTCACGAGCAAAGGCTAGAGGATGAGTACGCCAAGATATCAGCAGAAAGGGAGGCTAGAGGAAGGGTGATCGACTCGTTACACCAAGAGGCAACCATGTGGATGGACCGATTTGCTCTTACCTTGAACGGGAGTCAAGAACTTCCCCGATTGCTAGCCAAGGCCAAAGCAATGGCGGACACCTACTCCACCCCCGAGGAGATCCACAGACTTCTCAACTATTGTCAGCATATGATAGACTCAATGGCCCATATAATTAGAAACTGCTAGGAAGTTTGTATTGTCGCTCAGATCTTGACTAGTTATAAACTTTCTGAATAAAATGAGTTTATCCCGCGTTTTTACTCCAAAGATAAGTGCGAATCAAATCACTCCCGCATTTTATCTCTAGCATGCATAAGCATCTCTTCATGGCATCATAATGAACATATCGTTCCTGCATTTGTCCGTTATCATATTCTAGCATCACATTTTGCATGAGTCATTGCATCATCATGCATATGCGTTCAACATACTTTTTGTTCTACAAACTGCATACCTTTTGTTTTCATGTTTGCTCATGTGTGAGCCTTGCATTTTCCTCTACAAAACAAAAACAAAAAAGGAAGCATGAAAATTCATGATGCATTCTTGGTTGCATATATTCGGTACCATGAGCCAACCATGTTGGGATCATAAACCCGTTTCACTTAAAAACAAAATGAGTGAACATGGTACCTAATGCATAGAAAAGATGTTTCTTCGGGCATCTCAATTTGATAATTACATTCTCCATGCATAGTATGCGTATTCCTGAGTCTTTCATCCCTATGAAATGTTGTTGAAGTATTGGCGATCAAAATTGCCTTTCCCTGGGTTATGGGGTTGAACCAAGCTCATGCTTTTTCGAAAAAAGTTCATCAAGTCAAGTTGAAGTATGGAAGTAACTATCTTGCAAAAATTGGGGCAAAAGATGAATCGAGTTACATCACTGCTTCATTTTCTGCCAAACACATTTAGGACTGTTGATGTCCTTGTTACTTCCAGTTTCACCTTGACCAAGATGTCATGAACCATGTGGAAAAATCTAAATTGATTCAACCCCATGTCCTGCGTAAAAATTCACAATACTTCAACTGTACATCATTCGCATACATCCATGTTTTTCATTGGTTGCATTGCTCATTGCATTCTTTCCTTGAAAAATAAAATGAACTTAATCATTGTTATCAAAAAGAAAAGGACACGCTTTACGGTGCCCTTACCGAACTCGTGCTAGAGCTAGAGTAATGGGTGAAGCAGAGGAGGTGCAAGAAAAGATGAAGGCCGACATGGAGGCCATGAAAGAGCAAATGGCCACAATGATGGAGGCCATGATGAGCATGAAGAAGATAATGGAAGCCAATGCGGTTATAGTTGCCGCTACTAGCGCTGTCGCTAAGGTGAACCCGATGCTCCCATCTGGCCTCAAGCAAATGAATCATCCAACCTCAAATATGGTAGGCAAAGATTTGGGAAGTACGGACGACCCCATGATGTGCAAATTCAAAACGAGCACGCCTTCCCATCATATGGCTTGCCTCCCAACTATACACCACCCAACGTGGCATACACTCTCAATGAAAATCTCAATAACTCCACTCCGATACTCATTGAGAACCAATAACCTCAATCTGATCAGGCACATATCTCTCAAACCATGGGGGAGACACATGAAATTCCCCACCACAATCTAGCTGACTTCGAGCCTTGGCTCGGATATGCCACTGAAGGGCAAGCAGTTGGTGGTATACCCTTTGAAAACACTTTGGAGGGCCCTCAGTTTCGCCCACAACCACAACCATTGCATTTTGCGGTGGGAAGAGCCCCTCATGCTATGGCCGAAAAGGGAAAGGCGGATCATCTAGAGGAAAGGCTCAGGGCCATTGAAGGAGGTGAAGATTATTCCTTTGCTAATCTAGAAGAGTTGTTCCTAGTACCCAATATCATCACCCCTCCCAAGTTCAAGGTGCTGGACTTTGACAAGTACAAGGGGACTACTTGTCCCAAGAACCATCTAAAGATGTATTGTCAGAAGATGGGGGAATACGCAAAAGATGAGGAATTGCTGATACATTCCTTCCAAGAAAGTCTTACTGGGGTAGCTGTAACCTGGTACACTAACTTGGAATCTTCCCGAGTCCATTCTTGGAAGGACCTAATGGTTGCCTTTGTTAGGCAGTATTAGTACAATTTTGATATGGTTCTGGATAGGATGCAACTACAGAACATTTGCAAAAAGGGGGACGGATCTTTCAAAGAACACGCCCAAAAGGTGGAGGGATCTGGCGGCCCAAGTGGTACCCCCAATGATGGAAAGGGAGACGATGATCGTGATGGTAGACACATTATCGATACTCTACTATGAAAAGATGGTGGGCTACGCACCCTCAAAGCTTTGCGGATTTGGTCTTCGCCAGTGAAAGGATCGAAGTGGATCTGAAAAGAGGCAAATTTAATCATCCTGCTTGGACGAATGAGAAAACTGGGGAAAATAAAGAGGGTGAGGATGAGGGAGAAACCCATGCTGTGACTGCCATCCCTATACGGCCAAGTTTCCCACCAACCCAACAATGTCATTACTCAGCCAATAACAAACCTTCTCCTTACCTACCGCCCATTTATCCACAAAGGCCATCCCTAAATCAACCACAAAGTCTGTCTACCGCACTTCCAATGACGAATACCACCTTTAGCACAAACCAAAAACACCAACCAAGAAATGAATTTTGCAGCGAGAAAGCCTGTAGAATTCACCCCAATTCCAGTGTCCTATGCTGACTTGCTCCCATATCTACTTGATAATTCAATGGTAGCCATAACCCTAGCCAAGGTTCATCAACCTCCATTTCTCCGAGAATACGACTCGAACGCAACGTGTGTTTGTCACGGAGAAGCCCCGGGGCGTTCCATTGAGCATTGTAGGGCTCTGAAGCGTAAGGTGCAAGGTCTAATTGATGTGGGCTGGCTGAAATTTGAGGAGAATTGCGTGTAAATCCTGACATTGACAAGAGATGCCACACATGGGGCAATTTTGAAAGCTGTTGTTAGATGTCTCTAATGACTCATCAGGATTTCCAAGTTTATGCCATTATTGCAAACCACAGTTACAATATTAAATGAAATGGATAAAGTTGATATCTTTGTCCCTCATCCTCTCACAAGCGCATGTTTGCTTATTCAACTTTCACTGGAATGTGGGTGCAAGCCATTGGTCTGTTTGCTCAAGCGACCTGCGCTCCTGAGTGTTGACTTCTAAGACTGTTCAATCAGAGATTACTCGTCTTGCACGTTGGTGGGGGTGCTGTAAAACAACGAGTAAAGTTCAAAACAAATAAGTTTCAAAATAAAAAATAAAAAGGCATTTGATTGACTGTGTTTTCAAGTAAAAATATAGACGTTCATGTGACCTCATTTTGTCTTTTTAGAGAGAAGTGAGTTATCAAGAATAGGATGTTGGACAAATGGCCTCAGTTACCTTAAGAAAAAGGGGGGTTGAATTAAGATACGAAGATTATTCCCCAATTAAACTTTTACTCTCTCTTTTCGGATTAACAATGCACACAAGGATAACCCTTCCCTTGTGTTCAGGAATCCTCTACAACAAGAGACCCACGGTCTCTTAATCCCTTTTCAGAAATAAGAAGAAGGGAAGAAGAGGTCTCTCGTAAAAGAGGTAGATTGTAAAATGAAGATCAATCAAAAATTCCTTATCGAATATGCAAGTGGTTGACCAAGGAATCTTTTTGAGAGGATAAGACATTTAAGTTCAGAAAAACTCTTGACCTTTCGAGAGGATAAAACTGTTTGGGCAATGAAAACTCTCTTTAAAACATTTGAATGGCCGTTCATAAAACATTTGAATAGATATGTCTCTTGGAAATTATTTTCTGAAAATCCCCTCTGGTAATCAATTACAAGACTTATGTAATCGATTACAGGTTTTAAAAATTTGAATTAAAACATTTTTAACTGCTGGTAATCGATTACCAGAGAGCAAATCTCAATTTGAAATGATAGAATTCTTTGGTCAAACCTTTTGTTTGTTTCAATTTGGAAACCTTCCTAAAGATTCTAAGAGATCAAACTTGATCATATGTCTTGATTTTCTTGGATTCTAGTCTTGAATAAAACTTAGAAGCACTTGATCCTTTAGCATCATCAAGACATCAAAACATCTTGCTTCTACATAGGAGTCATTTGACTTAATCCATCAACTGAAAAATCCTTCAACTATTTCTCGTCCTTGGAAAATTCTTTTTGCAAGAATCAACTGCTTCTTTCATTCTTCCTCACTACGAGGTTTTGAAAACAAGACAACAATTGGTACCTCTAAGCCCTACACTGGGGCAACGAAAGGCACCATGCAAAAACCTCAAGCGAACCTAGGGGCAGATTAGAAGTTTTCACCCAATCGGTTCCCAACTACAAGGTCATGACGAAAGATAACAATTGGTACCTCAAAGCCTTACATTGGGGCAATGAGGGGCATCGTGCATGAGCCTCAAGTGAACATAGGGGCAGATCAAAAGTTCTCACCCGTCGATGTTTTTAAACAAGAAAAAAAAAGGGGAGACAAGCCCTGGAATTTCAATAGATTGATTAAACATCAAACGGCTCCATTCCCGTCACTCCAAAACGGTCAAGTGACTAAATCAAACAGAACATACACTTTGAGGGAGTGTGCAAAAGATAGGATAGGGTCGCATGAATTATCACCTCTTTCAAAAGGACAGTCAATCTATGTTTTCCAAAAAAAAATCAAATCAAAATCAAAATCACAAAATAGGGAAAGAATGTCATGAACATTGTACAACTTTCCATTACATTTCATTGTTTCATATGAAGTCCGCATTTACCAAATTTCACGACAAAGGTTGCATGCATCTGCATCCCTAAAAATCATGTTAACTGCATAGATTTCCTACATCTAATGTCCAAATCTTGTGGATTTGGGATGACCGGCCCTCTCGATGAGTCGATCTCTTGCTTTCTCATAAGGGTGGACCCTTGGGTACTTGTACCTATCACTTTTAGAGGACTACACGTCCTCGCCAACAGAGGGCTGCACACCCTCACCTCGAGAGGACTACATGTCCTCGCCTTGAGAGGGCTACACGCCCTCACCTTGGGTACTAGTTACCCTCACCGTTGAGAGGACTACACGTCCTCGCCTTGAGAGGACTACACGTCCTCACCATCAGAGGGCTGCACGCCCTCACCTCCAGAGGACTACATGTCCTCGCCTTGAGAGGGCTACACGTCCTCACCTTGGGTACTAGTTACCCTCACCGTCAGAGGGCTGCACACCCTCACCTTCTGAGGGCTACACGCTCTCGCCATCAGAGAACTGCATGTCCTCACCTTCGTAGGGCTACACGCCCTCACCTTTAGAGGACTACACGTCCTCGCCAACAGAGGGCTACACGTCCTCACCTTTAGAGGACTACACGTCCTCGCCAACAGGGGGCTGCACGCCCTCACCTTGAAAGGACTACACGTCCTCGCCAATAGAGGGCTGCACGCCCTCACCTTGAAGAGGACTACACGTCCTCGCCAACAGAGGGTTGCACGCCCTCACCTCCAGAGGACTACACATCCTCGCCTTGAGAGGGCTGCTCGCCCTCACCTTTAGAGGGCTACGTGTCCTCATTTTCAGTGGGCTCCACATCCGCACCTTAAGAAAATTTAAGGTCCTCTGTCCTTAAATGCTTAACCGAGGCTCGCGCTCCCGGTTAAGGGGCCAGTAGTTTCCTTTTAACAGTTCCTGGGCCACCCCCTGATATTGGAGGAGGGCCAACTGTGCGAGCACAACCAGAGAGGGAGGCTATCACATTGCTACTATGCATACTGGGGTAAGATTTCACCCGTGCCGCTGCAAAGAGACGAGTGCGGACCATGCGCACCAACATGACCACTCTTACACAGATATAGATGACATTGCTTCTTAGCAACATTCTGCCCAGCGACCGCAATGCCAATCTCCCCCTGCAAAAGTATCAGTTGGTCTGTGTCGTCCCGACATGGGTAAGTATGCATATGGTTCAACTGATTTCTGATACCATCTATTTGTTTGCAGGGATCGCACCCACAAAGACACCCAGTGGACCTGAAGAAGTCCAACAGGGCCCTGGGGTTTCCAGCTCTGGTTACGGGCCTCTGTTGGCCCTATAGGGCGCCCGTCCCCCCAGCAGCTCATGCCATCATGACATAGGTAAGTATGCACCTCCCCCAACTGATTTCTGATGTCATCTATTGTTTGCAGGGATCGTGCCCGCAAGACACCTAGTGGACCCGAAGAAGGCCAACAGGGTCTTGGAGTTGCCAGCTCTAAATACGGGTCTCTATAAGTTCAAGGGAGTGCCTGTTGCCCCCAGCAGGGTCATCAGGCCCCCTACCAATCGAGCTTTCATCAAGAAGTGCTGCGCCCCCAGGCAGGCGCAGGGCGAAACACCACAACAGCATTGGGATGGTCGGCAGCGGGCAACAGACGCACCGCCATCACCTCTAGAGTTCACCTCTGCTCATCCACAAAAAGGTTTGAGTATTGCCTACACAACATGGCCGACCAATAGGCGACCAAGTCCAAAGCCAAATGTAAGCAAAGTACTAGGTCAGTGACCGACAAGTCATAAGGCGTCCAGCTCAAGACGTTAAAGAAGCGCTACTAGGAGGCAACCTAGTACCTTTTGAATCTATGCTTGTTATTTGATCACTTTTTATAGTAGGACGCACCTAGTTGCTCATGATCCTGGGAATTTAAATAAAACGAGCACAAGCTCGAAAGGTAGTCATACCTTACAAAATATATATATGTATGTTTAGGTAGAAAGATACCTTAGATATGCATGTATGTAAAAAAAAAATACTTCACAAAATATATATATGTATGTTTAGGTAGAAAGATACCTTAGATATGCATGTATGTAAACAAAAACACACTTCACAAAATATATATATGTATGTTTAGGTAGAAAGATACCTTGGATATGCATGTATACAGCAAAAATACTTTACAAAACATATATATGTATGTTTAGGTAGCAAGATACCTTGGATATGCATGTATATAGCAAAAATACCTCACAAAAATATACACATGTTTAGGTAGCAAAATACCTCATGAAAAAAAAAGGGAAAAAAAACAAACAAGAAAAAGAAATAAACAAATGATAATGATAAAAAAAAGAAGGAGAAAAAAGAAAATAAGTTGTCTAGCTGAAAAACCAACATGCTTTTGAAAAGAGATAACTTCCAGCTTTTCTTTGAAAAAATTCACTGATCATAACCAATTTTTGAAAAAAAATGTGTGAACACCTGAAGGGTGGATGCTGTGAAAATTTTCCCGGACGCCCGAAATGGACTCGAATGAATGCACAAATTGATAAAAGAGCATATTTTGGAAACATTGGATTGACTAAAATAGAGGAAATGAATTCTGAGCCCTAGCATCACATGACCATAAAAATTTGACACTTGAGTGTCCGCATAGGTGCATGCATGACCAGTTTTGCATAAAGTTTCCAAATCATCATTTTTGCATTTGTGTCATGGAAATAATGTGGGGCATCCCTTTTATCCTTGAGCCAAACCAAACCCTGACATGTATCATGTTTTGCCATTCTGCAAGTCTTGAGCCAAAATCCTGACTCACCATAAACCTTGACCCAGGGTAAGAATGTCGATCCTTACCCTCGGAAGCAAAAAAAGAAGAGAAGGGAAATTTCCAATCAAAAAAGAAGAGAAGGAAAATTTCCAATCAAAGAGAAAGCAAAAAAAGGAGAGAAGGAAAATTTCCAATCAAAGAAAAAAAAAGGAAGCAAGGAAATTCCCAATCAAAGAGTGGGAGAAAGTAAAAAAAAAAAAAAAGAAGAAGAGAAAGGAAATTCCCAATCAAAGAGTGGGAGAAAGCAAAAAGAAAAGAAAGGAAATTCCCAATCAAAGAATGGGAGAAAGTAAAAAAAAAAAAAAGAGAAGAAAAGGAAAGAAAGCTCCTGATCAAGGATCGAAAGAAAACAGAAGAAATATGCAGAAAGGTCTTTGGACCGGACAATATCTGAGCAATACAGAATTGTCACCAAATGAACGAAAAGAAGGAAAGGAAACCATGACCTAAAGTGGTCTTCTCCCTTTGATTGACAACCAAAATCTTGTGCACTAGCGACTTTTCGCCCCGCACTAAACCAAAACAGAAAAGGAAAAAGCCAAAAAATAATCAAAAGCCGAAAAACCCACCAAAAGAACCCATTTCCATGGGAAGTCCTATTGATCCATGATCGCACGTGTAATCTTTGATTTGATAGGAAATAATTCGCAAAGTCAAGTCGTGACATATCTATGGTTCGGAATTAGGATAAAACACTTACCTGTGCGAGATTGATACACTTTGAGTGGATTTCTTCTATTTTTGTTGAACCCGGTGTTTCCTCTAAATGGTCATTTAGAAACGAAATGCTAACATCCAAAATCTCGTTTATGGTTATGGGGGGGGGTTTCATCAGCAGACTCTCCTTCCCTGGTAGACGCATTGTTTTTCACTCAAAAAAAAAAGGGGGGGGGGGAGGCATATGCTGCTCTAATCAGTTGGAATGTTTGTCTCTTTGCTAAAGCATGTTCGCATTTTAGCGAAGAAAATACTGAGACTATTTCTAGTCTCACAAGTTATCCAGAACTACGTAGGTCTGAGTTCCTCATTGGAGGATACGTAAGAGCAAAAGCCTCGCTTTTGTCGACCACACCACATTTTGTTGCCATGACCCAAGAGCTGGTAACCCGCAGAGACACCTTATGGTTATCCGCACCTCGTCATTCAGTGACCCCAAGTGTGATTGATGAGCAGAGGCCAATGTGGTCGTCTGCGTCCTTTCCGGAGATGTCAGCATCTTTCGGTGGAGACTTTTTCAAGTCTCACAAGTTATCCAGAACTACGTAGGTCTGAGTTCCTCATTGGAGGATACGTAGGAGCAAGAGCCTTGCTTTTGTCGGCCGCCCCACAAGATCTGTCATACTGACCCTGAGGTCATGTGACATGCGGAGACAAAATTTGGTCATTCCGCACCCCTTTGCCATTCAGACACAGTCGTGTCCGATGGCGCGCAGAGACAAAATTTGGTCATTCTGCACCCTTTGTCATCCAGAGGCGGCGGACCCGATGACACGTGGAGACAAAATTTGGTCATTCTGCACCCCTTTGCCATTCAGACACAGTCGTGTCCGATGGCACGTAGAGACAAAATTTGGTCATTCTGCACCCTTTGTCATCCAGAGGCGGCGGGCCCAATGACATGCGGAGACAAAATTTGGTCATTCCGCACCCCTTTGCCATTCAGACACAGTCGTGTCCGATGGCGCGCAGAGACAAAATTTGGTCATTCTGCACCCCTTTGCCATTCAGACACAGTCGTGTCCGATGGTACACAGAGACAAAATTTGGTCATTCTGCACCCTTTGTCATCCAGAGGCAGTGGGCCCGATGACACGCGGAGACAAAATTTGGTCATTCCGCACCCCTTTGCCATTCAGACACAGTCGTGTCCGATGGCGCGCAGAGGAACGAAATTAGTGTCTTATCTTTACTTTCCTTTTATCTCCAATAAAAGACAAGTAAAGAGGGGCAACTGTCATACCTTAATTTCGTCCGGGGACCTTTGCTTGATGACATACGACTTTTCTTTGGTCCTTGTGAGGTGCTTGGCACCCATCATTAGGAAATTTGTGAAATTCCAGGACATGCCGGAAAACCAAAAAAAATATTGATGCACAATCCGTAAGTTTCCGTGACACACCGGAAATCAAATGGAAGCATCGTTGCATAATTAAGTGAGGTTCCGTAATATTCCGTAAGTCAAAAAGGGGATGATTATGTAATCCGCAAGGTTCCGTAACATTACGGAAAGAAAACAAGTATCGTTACGAAATTCGTAAGTTTCCGTAACTTTACGAAAAAAGAATCACCAAAAAAAGCAGAGGGGGGTGTACTTAGTAAAAATGGGGGTGCAAATAGCACCCAGGCCCACTTGGGCCCTCCAGAAGATTCCTCCAGAAGGCTGTTGCTTCTGGAGGAAACAACCTGGCTCGCCTGGGCGAGCTGGGCGGCAAGCATCTCCCCTATTTTGCTATAAATAGGGGAGGAAGTGAAGAAGAAAAGGGTTCAGCCCCTTAGGCACTTCTCTCTCTTTCGAATTTGCTTGGAAAAATTGTTTCCGTGAAGAAAATCTAAGCCGAGGCGCTTCCGAAACGTTTCCGTAACGTTTCCGTAAGGAATTTCGCGAAGGTTTTCGACCGTTCTTCGACGTTCTTCATTCGTTCTTCATCGTTCTTCGATCTTCAACGGGTAAGTACCTCGAACCAAGCTTTTCGATTCATTCTATGTACCCGTGGTGGTCCACATTGTGTTTCGTGTATCTTTATTCTCATTTCATTTACTTTTTATACCCTCTTTTGACGTGCTTAAGCCATTTTATTTAAGTCATTTCTCGCTTAACCTAAAAAAAATAAATTTCCACCGATCGTTTAAATTGTATTATCCATTAACTTCGGTTAAAATGAATTCCGACCGTTCGGTCGTGCCGTAACCACGTTGGAAATAAAAAAAAGAGATAAAATAATAATATAATAACAAAAATATACCTTTTAGTAAAATAAAGCGGAAAATCAACCGGACATTTTCTCTTTGGGATTTCTCATTCTTAATCGAATTGACTAATAACTAAGGTGAAACTAAGGCTAAAATCAACTCGCCTAGTCAAGCTCGTCCACAAAAATAGGTTTTTGAAGTTTGTCATTTCAATTTCTTACTAAGTAAAATGGATCGTTTTTAAGGTCCAACGCCTTAAAATGATCACCTCTTAAGTAAAAAAGGAATCACTTTATAAAAAAGAACTGCGTTGGTCTGATTTCCTCATCACAAATTGAGGAATACGTAGGAGCAAAGGGAAACACCCTTGTCGACCACAAAAAAGGAAAATTATAAAAAGGGTATAAAGGATATAAGGACATAAAAGGGAACATAAAAACCAAAGTCACGTTTGTACATTCGATTAAAGGTTGCCGTCCCTTGGGACGGACGTATGGGGTGCTAATACCTTCCCCGTGCGTAAATACAACTCCCGAACCTTTCACTTAAAAGTTCGTAGATCGCGTCTTTTCCGGTTTTTCCGACGTTTTCCTCAAATAAACGTTGGTGGCGACTCCGCGCGTATTCCTTTCGTGGAACACGCATCCCGCGAGTCACGCGTCGCCCTATACCGAAGGGTAGGTTGCGACACCTTGAAACATCCATCTGAGGATCATTCTGTTTTTCGTGCTGAGATAATTGATCAGATTATTGATGATTATGTTTAATTTTGATTCTGCTCTTCATGGTAGGAAACATCCATTTTTATATTATCTGCATACTTGTTATTCCTTATGCATTGAATCTAAATCCGAGTTTGAATTTGATCATATATCTGATTTTTATGTTGAGAGTGAATTTGAATTTGAGTCTGGTGTTGTACCTCTTGATGTTGATTTTTTAGAGTCAGAATGCACTAACCATGTTTCAAGAAGTACATATACTTCTGACTTGCATTATGAGGTACAGGCTGAGGAACCTTCTTCTTCTCCTACCCTGGTTCCTCCCACTGTTCAGCCACCACCCACACCAGAGTTGAAACCCTTACCAGCAACCCTCAAATATGCTTACTTGGAGGACAAGAAAAAATTTCTGGTGATCATCTCTGCCTCCCTTGCTACTGAGCAAGAGGATAAGTTGTTGCTAGTTCTCAAGAAGCACAAGAAAGCCATTGGATGGACTTTAGCAGACATTCCTGCTATTAGCCCATCTACTTGCATGCATTGGATACTTTTAGAGGATGGAGCTAAGCCAGTCAGGCAGCCACACCGGCGACTCAACCCCGTCATTCTAGATATGGTGAAAAAGGAAGTGACCAAGCTCTTACAAGCTATAATCATCTACCCCATTTCTGATAGCCAGTGGGTGAGTCCAGTCCAAGTGGTTCCTACGAAGACAGGCCTCACAGTGATTAAGAATGAAAGGGATAAGCTTATCCCTACAAGAGTGCAGAACAGCTGGCGAGTCTGCATTGATTATAAGAGGCTGAACCAAGTACCCAGAAAAGATCATTTTCCCCTGCCTTTCATTGATCAAATGCTTGAGCGCTTGGCAAGTAAGTCTCATTACTATTTTCTTGATGGTTTTTCTAGTTATTTGCAAATTCATATTGCTCTTGAGGATCAAGAAAAGACCATATTCACCTGTCCCTTTGGCACTTTTGCCTATAGGAAGATGCCTTTTGGCCTATGCATCACCCCTGGTACCTTCCAGCGGTGTATGCTTAGCATTTTTAGTGAATTTTTAAAGAGTTGCATAAAGGTGTTTATGGATGATTTTACTATTTATGGATCCTCTTTTGGTGCATGTTTGAATAGTCTGGATAGAGTTCTTAATAGATGCATTGGAACTAACCTTGTGCTGAATTTTGAAAAATGTCACTTCATGGTAGAACAAGGTATAGTTTTAGGGCATATCATTTCTAGTAGGGGCATAGAGGTAGACCCTGCAAAAATAGTTGTTATTTCACAATTGCCTTACCCCTCTTACGTGCGAGAGGTTCGTTCTTTTCTTGGTTATGTAGGGTTTTATAGGCGCTTTATCAAGGATTTTAGCAAAGTGGCCCTTCCACTATCCAATCTGCTGCAAAAGGAGGTGGAGTTTGATTTTGATGACCGGTGCAAAGAGGCTTTTGATTGTCTCAAGCGTGCGGTGACTACCACCCCTATCATTCAGGCACCTGATTAGACAGCCCCATTTGAGCTAATGTGCGATGCATCCAATTAGACATTGGGGGCTGTCGTTGCTCAAAAGATTGACAAGCTTCCTCAGGTAATCTACTATGCTTCCAGAACTTTAGATGTTGCCCAAGCAAATTACACTACCACAGAGAAGGAGCTATTAGCGATAGTTTTTGTTCTTGAGAAATTTCGTTCATATTTACTTAGTACTCGTGTTATTGTTTATACTGACCATGCAACTCTGAAGTACCTGTTGAAGAAGGCTGAATCAAAGCCTAGATTGATCAGGTGGATGCTTTGGCTCCAAGAGTTTGATTTGGAAATCCGTGATCAGAGTGGTGCACAGATCCTCGTGGCTGACCACCTGAGTAGGATTGAGCGTGCATTTGAGGACTCACCCATTCGGGATGATTTTCCGGATGACCATTTGTACATTCTGCATAACATTTCTGAGTCCTTCCCCACTCCTTGGTTTGCTAATATTGTGAATTATTTGGTTGCTTCTGTTTTTCCTCCCTTAGCATCTAAAGCTCAAAATGATAAAATTAAGAGCGATGCTAAGCTTTATATTTGGGATGACCCTTGTCGCAACCTACCCTTCGGCGGGAGGGCGACGCGAGGGCTCATGGGTGCGTCTTCCAAGAAAGGAAAATGCACGGAGTCGCCACCAACGTTTATTCGAGGAAAACGTCAGAAAAACTGGAAAAAGGCGTGGTCTACGAACTTTAAGTGAAAGGTTCGGGAGTTGTATTTACGCACGGGGAAGGTACTAGCACCCCACGTGTCCGTCACAAGGGACGACAACCTTTTAATCAAGTGTGCAAACATGACTTCAATTTGTTTTATTTTCCCTTTTTTTACGTTCTTATGTCTTTTTATGCCTTTTTGTATTTTTTATCTTTTTGTGGTCGACAAGGGTGTTTCCCTTGCTCCTACGTATTTCTCAGTTGTGATAAGGAAATCAGACCTACGTAGTTCTTTGAGAACTAAACGTTGGTTAAATTGTTTTTATCCTTTTTTGCAAGATATATTTTTATTTGAATGAAAGGTCATTTAAGGCGTTGGACCATTAAACGATCTTTCGATTCTTTTGAAAGGAGATAAAACATTAAGGCATTGGACCATTAATGATCTCTTGGTTTTTTGAAAGAGGTGATAAAGCTATGTGTTGTTTTTAGGCTTTAAAATCCACGTCTAACCAAATAAAAGCGAAAAGACCATTTCAAGGTGTTGGAGCTTTAAAAATTGTTTTTAGGTGATGACAAAAGCTTGGTTTATGAATTGATTTTAGCCTTAGTTTCACTTTGGTTATTAGTCAATTCGATTAAGAAAGAAAAATCCCAAAGAAAAACGTCCGATTGATTTTTTTATATAATTTTATTAAAAGATATTTTTTTTATTATTATATTATTATTTTGCCTCTTTTTGGTTTTAAACGTGGTTACAGCATGAAAGATCGGCCGGATTTTATTCTAACAGAAATTAAAAGATATTACAACTCAAATGATCGGTGGAAATTTATTTTATTTTTTGATTAAGCGAGAAAGTGACTTAAATAAATGACTAAAGCACGTCAAAAGGGGGTACGGAAAGTAAATGAAATAAAGATAAAAGCACCCGAAACAAGTGGGGACCACTAAGGGCACATAGAATGAATTGAAAGGTTCGATTTCGGGAACTTACCGGTTGAAGACCAAAGAACGACGAAGAACGAACGAAGAACGATGAAGAACGGTGGAAAACCTTCGCGAAATCACCCACGGAAATGTCTCGGAAGCGTTATGGAAGCACCTCGGCTTGGATTTTCTTCACGGAAACAATTTTTCTCACTAATTTTAAGTGATTCTCCGATACCAGGAGGGTTGAACATTTTTGTTTTGCCATCCTTCCCCTATTTGTGAGGGAAAAGAGGGAGGTGGTTGCTGCCCAACTCCTCCAGGCGAGCTAGGTTGCTTCCACCAGAAGGCACTGCCTTCTGTTGGAAGATCCTGGAAGGCCCAAGTGGGCCTGATTGCTATTTGTACCCCCTTGTTTACTAAATACACCTCGTTTGCCCTTTTTTTGCTGATTCTTTTTACGTAACGTTACGGAACTTTATGAATTATGTAACGATACTTGTTTTCTTTCCGTAATGTCACGAAACCTTACGGATTACGCAATCGTCCCTTGTTTGGCTTCCGAAATGTTACGGAACTTTACAAATTGCGCATTAACACTTCATTTTAACTCCCGACGTGTCGTGAAACTTCACGGATTTCCTAACGATGGGTGTCAAGTACCTCAAAGTGGTCAAGCGAGGGTCGCATCCCAACAAACAGATGGTCCCCGGACGAAATTAGGGTATGACAGTTGCCCCTCTTTACTTGTCTTTTATTGGAGATAAAAGGGAAGTAAAGATAAGACACTAATTTCATTCGAGCGGAACATCATTCGGCCGATCAACCTCCCCGCCAGCGGAACCTGCAAAAATTTTGAAAATGATCAGCACCGAACGACCAACATCATCCTAATACTGCCAAATTCGTTCCTCTCGATTGACGAAAGGCGCGAATGACCATAAGGTATCTCTGCATGTCATCGGGCTTACCGCCTCTGGATGACGAAAGGTGCATAATGACCATAATTTGTCTCTACATGTCATCGGGCTCACCGCCTATGGATGACAAAAGGCGCAGAATGACCATAATTTGTCTCTGCGTGCCATCGGACACGATCGTATCTGGATGGCGAAAAGGTGTGCGGAATGACCATAATTTGTCTCCGCATGTCATCGGGCTCACCGCCTCTGGATGACAAAAGGCATAGAATGACCATAATTTATCTATGCGTGACATCGGACACGATTGTCTCTGAATGGCGAAAAGGTGTGCGGAATGACCATAATTTGTCTCCGCATGTCATCGGGCTCACCGCCTCTGGATGACAAAAGGGTGCAGAATGACCATAATTTTTCTCTGCATGTCGTCGGACACGATTGTTTCTGATTGGTGAAAAGGTGTGCGGAATGACCATAATTTGTCTCTGCATGTCATCGAGCTCACCGCCTCTGGATGACAAAAGGGCGCAGAATGACCATAATTTGTCTCTGCGTGCCATCGGACACGATTGTCTCCGAATGGCGAAAAGGTGTGCAGAATGACCATAATTTGTCTCCGCATGTCACATGACCTCAGGGTCAGTATGACAGAGATTGTGAGGCGGCCGACAAAAGTGAGGCTCTTGCTCCTACGTATCCTCAATGAAGAACTCAGACCTACGTAGTTCTGGATAATTGTGAGACTAAAATAGTCTCGGTGTTTTCTTCACTAAAAATGCGAACATGCTTTAGTAAAGAGACAAAACTTCCAACTGATCAGAGCAACATATGCTTTTCGGATGAAAAACAATGTGTCTACCGGGGAAGGAGAGTATGCTTATAAGATTTTCTCATAAACATTAATGAGATTTTGGACATTAGCATTTCACTTCTAAATGACCATTTAGAGGAAACACTGGGCTCAACAAAAATAGAAGAAAATCACTCTAAGTGTATCAATCTCACATGGGTAAGTGTTTCATCCTAATTCCGAACCATAGATATGTCATGACTTGATTTTGCAAATCATTTCCTATCAAATCAAAGATTACATGCGTGATCATGGATCAATAGTACTTTTTCTTGGGAATGGTTTGTTTTTTTTTTGTGGGAAATTTGGCTTTGAGTGTTCTTGGCATTTTCCTTTTCTGTTTTTGTTTAGTGTGAGGTGAAAAGGTCACCGACGCACAGGATTTTGATTGGCAATCAAAGGGAGAGGACCACTTTAGGTCGTGGTTTCCTTTCTTTTCTTGTTTGTTTAGTGACAATTCTGTATTGTCCAGATATTGTCTGGTCCAAAGACCTTTCTACATATTTCTTCTATTTTCTTCTGATCCTTGATCGGGAATTTTCTTTCTTTTGTGTTTTTTTTTTGCTTTCTCTCATTCTTTGATTGGGAATTTTCTCTTTTTTCTTTCTTCCGATTCTTTGATCGGGAACCTTCTTTTCTTGGTTTTCTTCCGAGGGCAAGGTTTATGGTAAGTTTGGGATTTTGGGCTCAAGGCTTCGGGGAAAAGGGGATGTCCCACATTATTTCCATGATACACATGCAACAATGATGATTTGGAAATTTTATGCAAAACTAGTCATGCATGCACCCATGTGGACACTCAAGTGTCAAGTTTTTATGGTCATGTGATGCTAGGGCTCATGATTCATTTTCTCTATTTAAGTCAACCCAATGCTTCCAAAACATGTTCTTTTATCAATTTGTGCATTCATCCAAGTCCATTTTGGGTGTTCAGGAAATTTTTCACAGCATTCACCCTTTAGGTGTACGCACATTTTTCAAAAACTGATTATGATCATTGAAATTTTGCAAAGAAAAGCTGGAAGTTATCTCTTTTCAAAATCATGTTAGTTTTTTAACTAGACAACTTATTATTCATTTTTCTTTTTTCTTTCTTTTTCTTTTTCTTCTTTCTTTTTTCTTCTTCTTTTTTAAGTTATTATCATTTGTTCATTTCCTCTCTCTTTTCCCTTTTTTCTCTTTTTCTCTCTGAAAAGGTCGTGCGGACGAGGGCGCACACTACCTACTTACGTCTAACCACAAGGTAAACGAAAAAATGCACGAAAGGGTAAGTCGCAAAAAAACGGTGATGGAATAACTGAGAGCCATAACGCCAAACCCTAACAGAAACAACAAAAATAATAACAGCAACGTTAGTAACCATATAGACAATAACAGAAAATAGTAATGTCAATAACAATATAGACAATAACAGAAAACAGTAATATCAATAACAAAAGTGCGGTGACCTCGGTCACGTGGCTCCACTTCCTCCCAAGAAACTGAGCAAGTCAGTCATTTCTTCATCCATACGGGCCTCCTCTGCCTCACCGGGGGATCCTGCGGGCTCCTCCCCTGCCTGGGCCTCGGGCCAGTCTCCAGGCCATGCGACCTCGGCCCCAAATTGCTCCGGAGTAGGGCATGCAAAAGGAGCGAAACCCTGCCCCTGCTGACTGAGGCTGAACCGGTAGAGACACTCATATATCTGGACCTACCCACGGTGGTTGGCCGCCTGCTGGAGAACCAAGTGCTGTAGATAACGCTCCATGCCTAGTAATCCAGCGGGATTGGCCTGATAAGGTGGTGGCGGAGCGTCTGCGGCCTGATGTGCATCACCCTGCGCCTGCCTAGGCGTGCAGTACTTCTCGATGAAGGCCCGGGTGATCGGCGGTCGGATCACCTTACTGGGGGTGACGGGAACCTCGAATGACTGGCAGAGGCCCGTGATCAACCCCAGAAACCCCAGGCCCCTATTAGACTTTTCCGGGTCCAGAGGGTGCCTGGTGGGTGGCATACCTGCAAACAAATAGATGGCGTCAACAATCACCTGGGCCACGTGGACGCTCATCCGTGTCAGGATGGCATACACCAACTGGCACTTAGGCAGAGGGAGATCGGAGTTATGATCGCTAGGCAAGACATTGTTGAGCTGCAGTGTCATCCACGTCTGGGTCAAAGTGGTCATGCTGGTGCGCATGATCCGCACCCGCCTCCTTGCAGCGGCCCGGGCGAAATCCTTCCCCGGTGTGCATAACAGTTAGGCAATGGCCTCCTCGTCGAACCCGTCGGCCCTGTTCCTCCTCTGGCTGAACTCACACTGCTGGCCTTCCTCCATAACTAGCGGGTCACCCAGGAACTGGCTGAGGGTATCTACGTCAAAGGGAATCCACTGACCCCTCACCCATGAATGCATGTCTTGCACTCCCTCCTCTATGGGCCAAGCATTAGCATAGAACTCCAGGACTATCTCAAGGTCAAACTTAGCCATGGGAGTCACCAACGACGTCTAATATCTGCGAGCTATCTCCTCCTGAAAGTTTGTATACTCATCCTCTCTGAGCTGGACGTGCCTCTCTTTGGGGAACGACCATCCTTTGATGGCCTCGAAGCGCTGTTGGTGCTCGGTGCTCCGGAAACGGTGACTATCAAACTCGGGGGTGGCACTGGACCCTTCCGCTGCGGCGTCTCTTCTAGACCTCTTCGTGGAAAGCTTTTTCGGAGCCATTTCCTGTGAAGACAAACGTTTAATTTACAAGGAAGTGTCATTTTAAAGGCTGACCAAGTAAAAAATGGCATACAACTGCTTCCAACACAAACATCAATCTAGGGCAAACTCACATACATACTTTTATGATCATACATGCACGCAAGATGCTCCGTTACCTAAAAACTATACTCATGCACATTCAAAGCATTTTGCTACCCAAATTACATACATGCATTTCCTTGCTAAACTTATACACATGCATACTTGAAGTATTTTTGCTACCCAAAGATCATATACACGCACGTCTTTGCTAAACTTGTACACATGCATATTCAAAGAGTCTTTGCTACCAAAAAAACATTACATTTCATGCGTATTCAAGTATCTTGCTACTCAAATTACATTTCAATTCAACAAGGTTTTTGGTGAGGTATCTTTTTGCTATCTATATGCAGCATACATATATCTTATGAGGTATTTTGCCACCTACTCTACATCTATATGTGCATGATGAACAACATTCTCAAACATCTAGGTGTAAGGCAAACATCATGGTGCAGCCCAAAAAATCGACTGCTGGCCTAAAGGGAAATCCCTATCACAATGCTTTCATCTTCATGCTTTCTTGCACTCAAAACCAAAGGCTTGGATGCCTAGGTCTAAGTCCTTAATTTGGGCACTTATTCTAACCTCTACAAGCTGTCCATATACAGACAAGTCAGCCCCACAATCCAAAGTTCACAAAACCATGCCCAAATTCCATTGAGGCATTTCATCGAGCACTTGGTGGGCGCACTTTTGGGTACCAATAACAAGGGAATAGGGGAAATGTGGCTTGCCCCATCATTTCAGAACACACCCTAGGCCTAAGGCCATCCCTTACAACCCCTCAATTCAAAGAAACAAAACATAAATTTGCCCCAAATTGTCTCACGGAATTGGCAAAATTATGTACCATTCAAAGCATAAAAGGTATCAATGGAAAGCTAGAAACGAAAGGGTAGTGCACTTACTTGTATGGAGTGACCAAAAACACTAAGAATGGAAGCAAAAGCACAAAAATGGTGGCCTAGGGGCGAAAACCTGCAAATCTCGTGGGTGTTTGCATTTTTTGAATGAGGGAGGGGAGTTTTGGGTGGAGAGAAACTCCTCATCCCTCGTTTTTATGTTTCCAGGTGCAGGGGTGCTCGCCCAAGCAAGCTCAGCTCGCCCAGGCGAGCTAACCCTATATTTTTTTTGGCGAGACACAGGTATGTGCTCTCTACGGGTCGGCGTTCGCTTACTTGAACCCCCTTAGGGTAGATTAGGCATCCGACATTTACTTTAAAGACACAACAGTAATAATTACTGGGAATTTAAAGGATACTAGGCGGCCTCCCAGTCGCGCTTTCCGCTTGTCCAGAGCTGGGCATGGGATGACGATCCATCGATCGTGATCCAAGCCTCTACTTGCGTCCGTCCCTAAGTACTTGAAAGCAGGAAACGACATTGCGCGGCAAACTGTGGCCACGTTACTGTTTACCTTGATTGGTCTCTGCCTTTGGATCCGGCCCGACATTTGACCATTGCCTAAGACGATTATGCTCCTATCATAAGATAACAAAATATGCATGTGTATGCGTATGCATGAGCGTTTTCAAATGCAATAATCATTTTAGTGAAAGCTGGTCAGGTTCAGTTTTAATTAAGCGCTTAGGGCATCCCATGGACTGAGCAAAAAGACTCAGCTTATCAAATTCTGGACATAGTTTGAGACACAAAGTGAGGACTGAAACCTCAATCCCATTTTCTTTTAAAAGACTGCGATGAGAAATTACAGAGCATAGGAATCCCTGGGGAAACCAAGAAAGACACAAAAAAAAAAAAATAAAAGAACATGCAGCGACTTCCTCAATTGCCCCTGATCCTAAGCGTAGTACTGCTTGACAACGTCGGAGTTCACGGGTGAAGGTAACTCCTCGCCATCCATGTTGGTGAGCATCAGGGCCCCTCCGGAGAAAGCCCTTTTTACAACGAAAGGCCCTTCATAGTTCGGGGCCCACTTCCCTCTGTTGTCTTTCAGAGCTTGGGAGACTTTCTTCAACACCAAGTCCCCTTCGCTGAACCGACGCGTACGTACCTTCTTGTCAAAAGCATTCTTCACTCGTTTTTGATATAAACGCCCATGACTCATGGCGGCCAAACGCTTGCCTTCTATGAGATTAAGCTGATTGAAACGTGCTTGGGCCCATTCCGACTCCTTTAATCTGGATTCCGCCAAGATTCTTAATGACGGGACTTCCACCTCAAACGGTAGCACAACCTCCACTCCATATACCAATGAGAACGGTGTTGCCCCAGTTGACGTGCGCACTGAGGTTCAGTAACCATGTAACGCAAATGGGAGCATCTCGTGCCAATCCTTGTATGACACGGTCATTTTCTGGATAATATTTTTGATATTCTTATTGGCTGCTTCCATGGCTCCGTTCATCTTTGGTCGGTAAGGCTTGGAATTGTGATGTTGGATTTTAAACTCCTCGCACATTTCCCCCATCATCTTGTTATTCAAGTTGGTGTCGTTGTCCGTGATAATCTTCCTCGGCAAACCGTATCGGCAGATGATTTCCCTCTGAATGAACCTGACCACCACACTCCTAGTGACACTAGCGTATGACACGGCTTCGCCCACTTAGTGTAGTAATCGATCGCCACTAGGATGAAACGATGTCCATTTGCAACTTTGGGCTCTATGGCCCCAATCACATCTATTCCCCACATGGAAAACGGCCACGGTGCGGCCAAGACATTCAAAGGCAATGGCGGAGCATTGACATTGTCTGCGAATGTCTGGCATTTGTGACACTTCCTCACATGGAGACAGCAATCGCTCTCCATGGTGAGCCAATAGTAACCTACCCTTAAGATCTTTCTAGCCATGGCGTGCCCATTAGCGTGTGTACCAAAAGAGCCCTCATGGACCTCCCCCAGCATGTTTTCTGCTTCCTTAGCATTCACGCAGCATAGCAGAACCATGTCATGGTTTCTCTTGTATAGTATGCTTCCGCTCATGAAGAAGTCGGCCGCCAATCTCCTCAATGTCCTTTTGTCGTTGTCGGAAGCCACCAGTGGGTACTCTTTGCTTTCAATGTATCGCTTGATATCGAAATACCAAGGCTTATTGTCCCATTCCTCTTCCACCCGACAACAATGTGCGGGTCTGCCACGACACCAGAATTCAATGTACGGTAGGTCCCCCGTGCGGTGTTAGCTGGAACATGGACGCTAAAGTAGCAAGCGCATCTGCCATTTGATTTTGCTCTTGGGGAACATGATGGAAGGAGATCTCATCAAAGAAAACAGCCAATTCCTTGATATAGGCTTGGTAGGGTATCAGCTTGGGGTCTCTAGTTTCTCATTCCCCTCTCAGCTGGTGAATTACCAGTGCTGAGTCCCCGTACACCTTGAGTAGCTTGACATTGGAGTCAATTGCTGCCTGGACGGCCAGGGCGCACACTTCATACTCAACCATATTGTTGGTGTAGTCGAACCCCAGCCTGACTGTGAAAGGTATACATTGATTGTTCGGAGAGACCAATACTGCTCCAACGCCATGGCCTAGAACGTTTGATGCTCCATCAAACCACACGATCCACTTGTCCCGGTCCTCGTCTAGCTTTTCCTCAAACAAGGCCATGATGTCCTCATCTGGGAATTCGGGATGCATGGGTTGATATTCGTTGAGAGGCTGCTGAGCCAAATAATCTGCCAAGGCGCTTCCTTTTATCGCCTTTTGGGTGACATAGACTATATCGAACTCGGATAGCAAAACCTGCCACTGGGCGATCCGCCCTGTGAGAGCAGGCTTCTCAAAGATGTACTGAACCGGGTCCATCTTGGATATCAACCAGGTGGTAAAGCTCAGCATGTATTGTCTTAGACGGTGGGACGCCCAGACTAAAGCATAACACGTCCTTTCGAGCAGGGAGTAGTTCATTTCACAGGCCGTGAACTTCTTACTCAACTAGTAGACAACACGCTCTCTCTTCCCGGACTCGTCATGTTGCCCCAGCATACATCCCATCGACTCGTCCAAAATTGTCATATACAAGATGAGAGGCCTTCCGGGTACCAGCGGCATAAGCACGGGAGGGTTCATGAGACACTTTTTGATCCTTCCAAATGCCTCTGATGTGCCATCATTTTCTTCTATTTTCTAAACCCTTTTTGCACCATTTTAATTACTGATTGGTCTTAATTGTCAACTAATTAGGCAGTTTTATTATTTGGGCTCATTTAGCTAATTTGATGTTTTTAATCTAATTTCAAGAATTAATGAAACATTGGGCTTAATCCGGATTTTGGTCGTGGACATGAAGAGGGCAAATAAAGCAGCGCTTACCTTAGTTAATTTCTAATTAGTAAATTTTGCAATTTTATTTTATGTGGTTCAGTGTTTATTTTGTTTTGGGCCAGAGTATTGTAATAGGGCTCAGTGACTTTGAGTGACTCTTTTTAAATAGCAGCCTTGGGATTCGTGCAATTGGATTCTGTTATGCCATTCATTATTCAGAGCTTTGTTTAGGGTTTTACATTTTTCTGCTTGGATGCTACTGTTCACGTAATGCAATTTTCCATTTCCTGCTTCTAATTACAATTTCGTTCTTATTTCTTCTTCTACTTTCATTTATGTTTCTGTTTTCATTTTCGTTTCTGTCTCATTTACATTTTTGTTTATTTACGTTTATACTTCATGTTTCATTTACGTTTTCTGTTTGAATCTTTGGAAGGCTAAATATTCTGGTGTTGTTTCCTTTTGAGGACGAAGCCCAACTCTCTTTGAGGTTTCGTGTATAATGTGGTTCCCTGGCAGTTTTCCCTTCACCAGTTAACCCAAATACGTGAACATTAATCAGTGCACGCTTCATGTTCGATTAATTGCCTCTGAGCCTAACTTGCGTTCATGCTTAATGGACGAAGGGCTAACTGGTGTATGTGGTGCCTAATCACGTATCGACAACCCTAAGTTGATTTTCGCTTAGTAAATTGAAATAGGGTTGGATTAAGTGGTTAACTGTTAGGGACGAATTCTCCATAACTCAGGATAAGAGAATGGCTTCTGAATCAGAAGAAACAACCCATTTTTAATATCATTAGTTTTGTATTCCAGTTTACTTGTTCTGCTCCTTAAATCACAAAACAAACAACCCCCCCCCCCCCAATCGTTACTGTTACTGCAAGTATATTATGAACAATTGGCTTATCATTGCTCGTTGGGAAATGACCTAGGATCACTTCCTAGTTACTGCATTTTCATGTTTATTTGATTCGGGTACGACCTCGATCAACCTCTTGACAATCCTCATTCCAGCGGATGGATTGGTTTCTGCGTAAGAGTTTGAACAACGACTCACAAATAGCGGTGAGCTGTGATATGAATCTGGCAATGTAGTTTGAACGCCCTAGGAAACCTCAGACCTGCCTCTCAGTACACGGTTCTGGCATCTCAAGGATGGCTTTCACCTTTTCGGGGTCCACCTCTATCCCTTTCTGGCTTACGATGAAACCTAGCAATTTCCCTTACTTGACCCCAAAGGTGCACTTAGCGGGGTTTAACCTCAATTGATATTTCCTAAGCCTTTCGAACAACTTCCGCAAGTTGACAAGGTGTTCCTCCTCAGTTTTAGACTTGGCAATTATGTCTTCCACATAGACCTCGATTTCTTGGTGCATCATATCGTGAAACAAAGCCACCATAGCCCGTTGATAAGTTGCCCCGGCGTTCTTGAGTCCAAAGGACATCACCTTATAACAGAATGTCCCCCACAGGGTGATGAAGGTAGTCTTTTCCATATCCTCCGGCGCCATTTTTATCTGATTGTAACCGGAGAACCCATCCATGAAGGAAAACAAGGCGAAATCGGCTGAATTATCCACGAGGATATCGATGTGCGGCAGAGGAAAATTGTCCTTGGGACTGGTGATGTGCCATCATTTTCTTCTATTTTCTAAACCCTTTTTGCACCATTTTAATTACTGATTGGTCTTAATTGTCAATTAATCAGGCAGTTTTATTATTTGGGCTCATTTAGCTAATTTGATGTTTTTAATCTAATTTCAGGAATTAATGAAACATTGGGCTTAATCCGGATTTTGGTTATGGACTTGAAGAGGGCAAATAAAGCAGCGCTTACCTTAGTTAATTTCTAATTAGGAAATTTCGCAATTTTATTTTATGTTGTTCAGTGTTTATTTCGTTTTGGGCCAAAGTATTGTAATAGGGCCCAATGACTTTGAGTGACTCTTTTTAAATAGCAGCCTTGGGATTCGTGAAGGCTATTCTGTTATGCTATTTTATTATTCAGAGCTTTTGTTTTAGGTTTTTACGTTTTTCTGTTCTAAGGCTACTGTTTTCGTTCTTAATGCAATTTTCTGTTTTCTGCTTCTAATTATAATTTCGTTCTTGCTTCTTCTTCTACTTTCATTTACGTTTCTGTCTCATTTACGTTTCTGTTTCATTTACATTTCTGTTCATTTACGTTTCTATTCATTTACGTTTCTGCTTCATGTTTCATTTGCGTTTTTTGTTTGAATCTATGGAAGGCTAGTTTTTCTGGTGTTGTTTCCTTTTGAGGACGAAGCTCAACTCTCTTTGAGGTTTCGTCTGTAATGTGGTTTCCTGGCAGTTTTCCCTTCACCAGTTATCCCAAATTCGCGAACATTAATCAGTGCACGCTTCATGTTCGATTAATTGCCTCTGAGCCTAACTTGCGTTCATGCTTAATGGACGAAGGACTAACTGGTGTATGTGGTGCCTAATCACGTATTGACAACCCTAAGTTGATTTTCACTTAGTAAATTGAAATAGGGTTGGATTAAGTGGTTGACTATTAGGGATGAATTCTCCATAACCCAGGATAAGAGAATGGCTTCTGAATCAAAGGAAACAACCCGTTTTTAATATTAGTAGTTTCATATTCCAATTTACTTGTTCTACTCTTTAATCAGAAAACAAACAAACCCCCCCCCAATCGTTACTGTTACTGCGCAAGTATATTATGAACATTTGGTTTGTCATTGCTCGTTGGGAAACGACCTAGGATCACTTCCTAGTTACTGCATTTTCATGTTTATTTGATTCGGGTACGGCCTCGATCAAATTTGGTGCCGTTGCCGGGGAGCAGTGTCCAAAGGTTCATATTAGCTAGCTAGTGTTGTGTGTTTAATTCTTTCGTGTTTTATGTTTAATTGCTAGTATTGTGTTAGTATGTGTTAGTGTTGTTTAGTGTCCTGGTATTTTGTTTAGTGTGTGTCCTGTTTCAGTTTTCCCATTAAGCGTTTCCCCTGTTTCAGTCTTGTGTATTTTGCTATGAATGGTGTTTTGCGACGGACTTAGCGACCACTTTTGCTTGCGGCAAAACAGAGTAGTAGTAGAAATCAAGTAGAGACGGATTTTAGCGACCACCCATGCTGAATTATTTGAGATTTTTTTTTTAGTAGCTAGGATTGTTATTTTTGGCTGAATTTTTTTGTGGTAACTTCTTTTAACCTATATTTTGTGGGAAAAATAGCTAGAGCCTTCAGTTTGGTCAGATTTGAAAGTTCCAAAAAAGTAGCAAATTTTGTGTTTGTCGAAACTTCAAACGGCCATAACTTTTGCTCTGGTTATCAGAATCGCAATTATTATATATGTATTTGGGGTAGAAAAAAATTTCCTACGCTGTGGTAGCCTGCCATAGGCTGGCTGAGGTCTCCATCGTCCAAAAATAGTGATTCTGTCAAAAGTTTTTTATTTTTCAAGTTTTATTTACTTATTTTTCTTAACCTACCATTTTTAGCTTCCATAGTTAGACTTTGAATTTTTGCCTGAAATTTTTTGTGCTATCTTCTCATCATTTTATAAGGTTGGTCACAAAATTTCAAGTCATTTGGATATCATTTGAGGGTAGCTGTAGTTCAAACCTGCACCTTTATTTACCTGACAAGGCAACTAGTGAATCTGTGCATTCTGTTATTGGTGATTTTGAACATCCTGATTTTGAGCATTATAATTTTGAGCATTCTGATTTTGAGCATTCTGATTTTGAACATTCTGAGAACATGGCACAACCTCCACCCCGTGAGAGGACTCTAAGGGAAATGGTTGCACCTGATTTCACCTACGAAAGCTTGTGCATCCAATACCCTGATGAGGATGTTCCATATGTTCTTAAAACTGGATTGATTCATTTGCTTCCAAAGTTTCATGGCCTTGCAAGTGAAGACCCGCACAAACATTTGAAGGAATTTCATATTGTCTGATCCACCATGAAACCCCCAGATGTCCAAGAGGATCATATATTTCTAAAGGCTTTTCCTTATTCTTTAGAGGGAGTGGCAAATGATTGGTTGTATTACCTTGCTCCATGGTCCATCACGAGCTGGGATGACCTTAAGAGAGTATTCTTAGAAAAAAATTTCCCTGCTTCTAGGACCACAACCATCAGGAAGGATATCTCAGGTATTAGACAACTTAGTGGAGAGAGCCTGTATGAGTACTGGGAGAGATTTAAAAAACTATGTGCCAGTTGCCCTCACCATCAGATTTCGGAGCAGCTTCTTCTCCAATATTTTTATGAAGGACTCAGTAATATAGAGAGAAGTATGATAGATGCTGCCAGTGGTGGAGCCCTTGGAGACATGACTTCTGCTGAAGCAAGAAATTTAATTAAGAAGATGGCTTCCAACTCCCAGCAGTTTAGCGCCAGAAATGATGCCATAGTCATTAGAGGAGTGCATGAGGTAGCTACAAACTCAGCTGCATCATCTGAGACTAAGAAGCTTGAAGGCAAACTGGATGCATTGGTTAACTTGGTAACCCAGCTGGCCTTGAATCAGAAATCTGTACCTGTCGCAAGGGTTTGTGGTTTGTGCTCCTCTGCTGACCACCATACAGACCTTTGCCCTTCTATGCAACAATCTGAAGCAATTGAACAGCCTGAAGCTTATGCTGCAAACATTTACAATAGACCTCCTCAACCTCAGCAGCAAAATCAACCACAGCAGAACAATTATGACCTCTCCAGCAACAGATACAACCCTGGATGGAGAAATCACCCTAATCTCAGATGGTCTAGCCCTCAACAGCAACAACAGCAGCCTGCTCCTTCCTTCCAAAATGCTGCTGGCCCAAGCAGACCATACATTCTTCCACCAATCCAACAACAACAACAGCCCCAGAAACAGCCAACAGTTGAGACCCCTCCACAACCTTCCCTCGAAGAACTTGTGAGGCAAATGACTATGTAGAACATGCAGTTTCAGCAAGAGACCAGAGCTTCCATTCAGAGCTTGACTAATCAGATGGGACAATTAGCTACACAATTGAATCAACAACAGTCCCAGAATTCTGACAAGCTACCTTCTCAAGCTGTCCAAAATCCCAAAAATGTCAGTGCCATTTCATTGAGGTCAGGAAAGCAGTGTCAAGGACCTCAACCCGTAGCACCTTCCTCATCTACAAATGAACCTGCCAAACTTCACTCTACTCCAGAAAAAGGTGATGACAAAAATTTACCTAACAATTTCTATGCAGGTGAATCTTCCTCCACAGGTAATTCTGATTTGCAAAAGCAGCACATTCCCTCCAAGAGCAGTTTCCAACAAAAAAAATGGAAGAGGCAGAGAAAGAGATCTTGGAAACATTTAGAAAAGTAGAGGTAAATATACCTCTGCTGGATGCAATTAAGCAAATTCCAAGATATGCTAAATTCTTGAAGGAGCTGTGCACTAATAAGCGGAAGCTTAAAGGAAGTGAACGAATTAGCATGGGCAGAAATGTCTCCGCATTGATTGGTAAATCTGTTCCCCAAATTCCTGAAAAATGTAAAGATCCAGGTACATTCAGCATACCTTGTATTATACAGAATAGTAAGTTCGAGAATGCCATGCTAGATTTAGGAGCTTCTGTTAGTGTTATGCCTCTGTCTATTTTTAATTCTCTATCTCTAGGTCCCTTGCAGTCAACTTATGTGGTAATTCATTTAGCTAATAGAAGTGTTGCCTATCCTATTGGTTTCATAGAAGATGTCTTAGTTAGAGTTGGTGAACTGATTTTCCCTGTTGATTTTTATATTTTGAATATGGAAGATGGATTTTCTCAAGGATCAGTTCCCATCATTCTAGGCAGACCCTTTATGAAAACTGCTAGAACTAAGATAGATGTTTATGCAGGCACACTATCCATGGAGTTTGGTGATATAACTGTTCGTTTTAACATTCTGGATGCTATGAAATACCCATCTGAAGATCTTTCTGTATTTCGTGCTGAAATAATTGACCATGTTGTTGATGAATACATGACTGATCTTTACTCTAATCTGCATGCCTCTCACTCTTCATGCATTGAGTCTAAAATTGTACTTGATCATATGTCTGAATTTGATGCTGAGAGTGAATCTGAAAGTGATATTGATTGCATGTCTGGTGGTGGTGTTTTACCTCTTGAGATTGATTTTATAGAGTCAGATAGGACTAACCATGTTTCAGGAAGTACACATACCTCTGACTTTCTTTATGAGGTACAGGCTGAGAAATCATCTCCTTCTACCACTATCCAGCCGACCACACCTGAGTTGAAGCCTCTGCCATCAAATTTGAAATACGCTTACTTGGATGATAGCAAAAGTTTTCCAGTGATTATATTTGCCTCCTTTGCTGATGAGCAAGAGGAGAAGTTGTTGTCTGTTCTCAAGAAGAATAAGAAGGCTATAGGCTGGACCCTGGCGGACATTCCTGGTATTAGCCCATCCACATGTATGCATCGAATAAATTTAGAGGATGGAGCTAAACCAGTAAGACAGCCACAGAGAAGACTCAACCCGGTGATTCTTGATGTAGTGAAGAAGGAGATAACCAAGCTTTTGCAAGCTGGAATCATTTATCCTATCTCCGACAGCCAATGGGTGAGTCCCGTCCAGGTAGTCCCGAAGAAGACCGGCCTCACAGTGATCAAAAATGAGAAGGAGGAGCTGATTCCTACTCGGGGGCAGAACAGTTGGAGAGTCTGCATTGACTATAGGAGGCTGAACCAAGTTACCAAAAAGGACCATTTTCCCCTGCCATTCATTGACCAAATGCTTGAACGCCTGGCAGGTAAATCTCACTACTGCTTCCTTGATGGTTTTTCTGGTTATATGCAAATTACTATTGCTCCTGAGGATCAGGAAAAGACCACATTCACCTGCCTCTTCGGCACTTTTGCCTATAGGAGGATGCCTTTTGGCCTGTGCAATGCCCCTGGTACCTTCCAGCGGTGCATGATTAGTATTTTCAGTGATTTCTTAGAAAATTGCATAGATGTGTTTATGGATGATTTCACTGTATATGGATCCTCTTTTGATGGTTGTTTGGATAGTTTGGAAAAAGTTTTGAATAGATGCATTGAAACTAACCTTGTTCTAAATTTTGAAAAATGTCATTTTATGGTTGAGCAATGTATAGTTTTAGGCCACATTATTTCCAATAAGGGTATTGAAGTAGATCCTGCAAAAATTTCTGTTATTTCACAATTGCCTTACCCCTCTTGTGTGCGAGAGGTGCGATCTTTTCTTGGTCATGCAGGATTCTACAGGCGCTTTATAAGGGATTTTAGCAAAGTAGCCCTTCCACTGTCCAACTTGTTGCAAAAGGAGGTGGAGTTTGACTTTAATGACAGATGCAAAGAGGCTTTTGATTGCCTCAAAAGAGCGCTGACTACCACCCCCATCATCCAGGCACCCAATTGGACAACCCCTTTTGAGCTTATGTGTGATGCATCAAATTATGCATTGGGGGTTGTCCTTGCTCAGAAAATTGATAAATTGCCAGGGTGATATATTATGCTTCTAGGACTTTAAATGATTCCCAAGCGAATTATACTACTACTGAGAAGGAGCTTCTAGCCATAGTTTTTGCTCTTGAAAAATTTCGATCTTATTTGCTTGGTACCCGCATTATTGTTTATACTAGCCATGCAGCTCTAAAGTACTTGTTGAAGAAGGCTGATTCTAAGCCTAGGTTGATCTGATGGATACTCTGGCTTCAAGAGTTTGACTTGGAGATTCGTGATAGGAGCGGAGCACAAAACTTAGTTGCTGATCATTTGAGTCGGATCGAACGTGTATCGGATGCGAATTCACCCATTCGGGATGATTTCTCGGATGATCATTTGTATATACTGTATAGTATTTCTGACTCTCTTTCTACTCCCTGGTTTGCTAAAATTGTCAATTATTTAGTTGCTTCTGTTTTTCCTCCCTTAGCATCTAAAGCCCAAAAAGATAAAATTAAAAGTGATGCTAAGCATTTTATTTGGGATGACCCCTACTTGTGGAAATTGTGCAGTGATCAGGTCATTAGACGATGCATTCAAGATCATGAGACTGACTCAGTCCTGCAGTTCTGTCATTCTTTCGCACCGGGAGGTCATCTGGGTGTTCAAAGGACAGCTCGCAAAGTGCTTGATTGTGGTTTTTATTGGCCTACCATTTTTAAGGATGCGTGGAAGATCTGCAGCACTTGTGAGCAGTGTTAGAGAGCAGGAAATACACTTACATGGCGACAACAAATGCCTCAGCAACCTATGCTATTCTGTGAGGTGTTTGATGTCTGGGGTATAGATTTCATGGCCCTTTTCCTGTCTCTTTTGGTTATGTTTACATTCTCCTTGTAGTTGACTATGTTTCAAAATGGGTGGAAGCCAAGCCCACTAGAACTAATGATGCTAAAGTTGTTGCAGACTTTGTCAGGTCTAATCTATTTTGTAGGTTTGGAGTACCTAAAGCAATTGTTAGTGATCAAGGAACCCATTTTTTGCAACAGAACAATGCATGCCCTACTTAAAAAGTACGGGGTGGTACACAGGGTAGCCACACCATACCACCCCCAGACCAATGGACAGGCAGAAATTTCTAACCGGGAAATCAAGAGAATTTTAGAGAAGATTGTGCAGCCAAGCAGGAAAGATTGGAGTACCAGACTTGATGATGCTCTCTGGGCACATCGGACTGCCTATAAAGCACCCATAGGAATGTCTCCTTATCGGGTTGTCTTTGGAAAGGCATGTCATCTTCCATTGGAAATTAAGCACAAAGCTTACTGGGCAGTGAAGACTTGCAACTTCTCTATGGATCAAGCTGGTGAGGAAAGAAAGTTGCAACTGAGTGAGTTAGATGAAATCTGCCTATAAGCCTACGAGAATGCCAAGTTCTACAAAGAAAAGACCAAGAAGTTCCATGATAGCATGATAGTTAAGAAGGACTTCATGGTTGGGCAAAAAGTGTTATTGTATAATTCTAGGCTTGGACTCATGAGTGGTAAGTTGAGGTCTAAGTGGATTGGTCCTTTTGTTGTTACTAATGTTTTTCCTTATGGTACAGTTGAGATCAAAAGCGACTCCACAAACAAGAGCTTCAAGGTCAACGGACATCGACTTAAGCCATTCCTCACGAACCCTTCTTTAGTGGACGTAGTGGTGGAAGAGACTTCCTCACTCCACCCTACTCTTCCTCCACCATGACTTAGGGAGTTTTTCTTTTCCTATCTCCTTCTTTGCTTTTATTACACTTGTCCGATTCTATTTGATGATTTAATTGTTTTTAATCTTTTAATTGTGCTACATTGAGGACAATGTGTTGTTTAAGTATGGGGGGGAGTGTTCTTTGGTTTTGCTAGTTTTGTTGGTTTTGTTAAGTTGTTAGTTGTGTTAATTTGTTAATGTTGTTAGTTTCGTCGGATTTTTAGTTTAATATTTTGGGTCAATTCTGTGTGCATGTACGACTTGCATGTTTTTCTTTGAATTATAGGATATGTTCAAGAAATGGGTAATTGTTTTGAAAATAAAAGTTCTTGACATTTTGTGACTTGAAATCTTTGATTCTCCTCTACATGTCATGATAGTTTTGAAAGCTCAATTTGAAAGTGATGAGTTACCTTTGTGAGAATTTGAGCCATCCATCATCATAATCATTTGGTGTGTTTTGCCCCATTGATTGCTTGCACAATAGCCTTGGCTTGATTCTTGTTGATGCTTCCTAATTCACATGCATATTTGGATATGATTGAGGCAATTTTGTTCTTATAAGCTTCTAGCCAAATGGACTTACCTTGACTTAATTCCTTTGATAGCCCTTTTGAGCCTTGTTTCCCTTTCCTTGTTTTGAAGCTCACTACAAGCCTTAAGTGAAAAACCATGATATCACCATATCCTTAAGGAATTTTGGAGCTTTGGAATTGTTTTGGGAATAAGTGTGGGGGGTTTTTGTTTCATTGGATAACATGTTTTGTTGGCCATGCTTCATGATATATTTTGAGCCATACTTGATGTACATTGCATATTGGTTAAATGTTGGACATGCTGAATGAGATGCTGTTTCTCAAAGGCTACAGACTAAAAAAAGAATCGGAAAAGAAAAAGAAAAGCAGTAAAGTTGAGTGAATAAGATCTTAAATGACAAAAGAATGATGAGACTCTTGGTTCTACTCTTTATGTTTAAATTTTATCTTTACTTCTTTTTATTTTCTTATTTTTTCTTAATATGCACTTATTCCCCATTGCTCCTCTATTCCTTTGGGATTCAGCCACTTATTCCATATTTTTCCATACCGTGTCCTTGGCCCCATTACAACCTTAAAAGACCTTTTGATCCTCATGTGCTTGTGTTTATGGGTTGATTGTCAATTTTAGAATCTTGCCAAGTTTATGTGGTGTTTGTTTTCATGGGTGCTTTGAGGGTAAATAGTAGCCTAGACACTTGAGAGATAGAGTGTATATCTTGTGAGGCTTTATCACTTTTCATTCTTGAGCTGATTAACTATTTTGCCATGATTGGGTTGCTTGGATGATTTTCATGAATGACTTGACTTTTCGGATCTCCTTATGTTAGATGTTACCCATTCCTTTCATTCCTTGATGTTCATTGAGAAATATGTGAATGTTTTCGTTTGTCTCTCTTTGAATATCCATGGATTTTGTTCTTTGTTTCATTTTGCCCAGGAGTGCAAAAGGTTAACTATGGGGGGTTTTGATGTGCCATCATTTTCTTCTATTTTCTAAACCCTTTTTGCACCATTTTAATTACTGATTGGTCTTAATTGTCAATTAATTAGGCAGTTTTATTATTTGGGCTCATTTAGCTAATTTGATGTTTTTAATCTAATTTCAGGAATTAATGAAACGTTGGGCTTAATCCAGATTTTGGTCATGGACTTGAAGAGGGCAAATAAAGCAGCGCTTACCTTAGTTAATTTCTAATTAGGAAATTTCACAATTTTATTTTATGTGGTTCAGTGTTTATTTCATTTTGGGCCAGAGTATTGTAATAGGGCCCAGTGACTTTGAGTGACTCTTTTAAAATAGCAGCCTTGGGATTCGTGCAATTGGATTCTGTTATGCCATTCATTATTCAGAGCTTTGTTTAGGGTTTTACGTTTTTCTGCTTGGATGCTACTATTCACGTAATGCAATTTTCCATTTCCTGCTTCTAATTACAATTTCATTCTTATTTCTTCTTCTACTTTCATTTACGTTTCTGTTTTCATTTTCGTTTCTTTCTCATTTACGTTTTTGTTTATTTACATTTCTGCTTCATGTTTCATTTACATTTTCTGTTTGAATCTATGGAAGGCTAAATATTCTGGTGTTGTTTCCTTTTGAGGACGAAGCCCAACTCTCTTTGAGGTTTTGTGTATTATGTGGTTCCCTAGCAGTTTTCCCTTCACCAGTTAACCCAAATTCATGAACATTAATCAGTGCACGCTTCGTGTTCGATTAATTGCCTCTGAGCCTAACTTGCGTTCATGCTTAATGGACGAAGGGCTAACTGGTGTATGTGGTGCCTAATCACGTATTGACAACCCTAAGTTGATTTTCGCTTAGTAAATTGAAATAGGGTTGGATTAAGTGGTTAACTGTTAGGGACGAATTCTCCATAACCCAAGATACGAGAATGGCTTCTGAATCAGAGGAAACAACCCATTTTTAATATCATTAGTTTCGTATTCCAGTTTACTTGTTCTGCTCCTTAAATCACAAAACAAACAACCCCCCCCCCAATCGTTACTCTTACTGCAAGTATATTATGAACAATTGGCTTATCATTGCTCATTGGGAAATCACCTAGGATCACTTCCTAGTTACTACATTTTCATGTTTATTTGATTCGGGTACGGCCTCGATCAACCTCTTGACAATCCTCATTCCAACGGATGGATTGGTTTCTGCGTAAGAGTTTGAACAACGGCTCACAAATAGCGGTGAGCTGTGATATGAATCTGGCAATGTAGTTTGAACGCCCTAGGAAACCTCAGACATGCCTCTCAGTACACGGTTCTAGCATCTCAAGGATGGCTTTCACCTTTTCGGGGCCCACCTCTATCCCTTTCTGGCTTACGATGAAACCTAGCAATTTCCCTGACTTGACCCCAAAGGTGCACTTAGCGGGGTTTAACCTCAATTGATATTTCCTAAGCCTTTCGAACAACTTCCGCAAGTTGACAAGGTGTTCCTCCTCAGTTTTAGACTTGGCAATTATGTCTTCCACATAGACCTCAATTTCTTGGTGCATCATATCGTGAAACAAGGCCACCATAGCCCGTTGATAAGTTGCCCCGACGTTCTTGAGTCCAAAGGACATCACCTTATAACAGAATGTCCCCCATAGGGTGACGAAGGTAGTCTTTTCCGTATCCTCCGGCGCCATTTTTATCTGATTGTAACCAGAGAACCCATCCATGAAGGAAAACAAGGCGAAATCGGCCGAATTATCCACGAGGATATCGATGTGCAGCAGAGGAAAATTGTCCTTGGGACTGGCCCGATTCAGGTCCCAATAATCTACGCACATTCGTACCTTCCCATCCTTCTTAGGGACTGGTACAATGTTGGCAACCCATTCTGGGTACCGAGTGACAGCCAAAAAACCAGCATCAAATTGTTTCTTTACCTTTTCTTTTATTTTCAAGGATGTCTCGGGCTTCATCCTCCTCAGCTTTTGTTTTACAGGGGAACACTCAGGTTTTAGAGGTAACCTGTGTTGTACAATGTCAGAACTCAAACCGGGCATATCTTGGTATGACCATGCAAATATGTCTTGGTAGTTTTTTAGCAGGGCCATCAATTCGTCACGGATGGGTGCGGTCATACCCGTGCCTATCTTCACTTCCTTTTTTCCACTGTCGGTTCCTAAGTCTACTAGTTTCGTCTCTTCTTGATGAGGCCCCATCTCTTGGTCCTCATGGGCAACTATCTTTTCCAACTCCAAGGGAAGTCCCACATCCTCGTCCTCTTCACTCTCCTTCTGATCCATTTCTCGCTTGAAATTGATGGTCGGGTCCCAGGTATTAGTACCTTCGAGGGACTCTTCGTCGGATCTGGTGTTTTAAGCATAAAGAAATAAACATGCAAATGAATGAGAATGGGTAGAGATGGAGGAACAGATGAAGAAAGATCTTTATATTATAAATCCAGGAACAAAAGACATAAAGCCTTAACAAAAGGAAACTCTAAAGCCTAGGCCCAACCATAGAGTTTAAAAGCCACAAAGGGTTACATTATGCTTGTCGCGTAAACATCCGAGCGCTCCTCTACTCGCCAATTTCCTAGTCAGAAATCAGGAGGGCATGGTTGTACCAAATCTGACCCACTCGGAGAGTCATCCTCGCATATCGCAATGACTTGGCCTTCGTGTCCTAGACCCGCACTTATAAAGCTCCTACTGATGTGGCAGGGCGGGCCCCCTTCGACTTTTCGTCCCAACTGTGAACCATGGCTTCCGCTTTTCCTTCCTGCGACACTTTTCCTTATGTCCGCTTGCGTGGGTTTATAGCCTAATCCAAACTTCCCACGGTTTCCTCTGGTGCTTATCAGGCTGGTTCTGCCGCCGTTGTTTTTGCCTAAACCCATTCCGGGCTCGTAGCCATTCCCTAACATTACCCGGGCCACCATCATTGCCGTATAGGACAAGCAAGGTTTCCCAGAGAAGGAATCTACGGAGGCAATGCTCACTACCTCAAAAGATTGGAAGGCTGTTTCCAATGACTCCTCCGCAGCTTCCACATATGGCATAGAGGATGTGCAACTTACCAAGATGTCTTCCTCCCCCGACACAATGACCAAATGCCCCTCTACTACGAACTTCAGTTTTTGGTGGAGTGTAGAGGGAATGACTCCCACCGAGTGGATCCACGGGTGTCCCAAAAGACAGTTGTAAGCCGGGTTAATATCCATTACTTGGAAGGTAACCTGAAAGGTATGAGGGCCTATCTATACAAGGAGGTCGATCTCTCCCCTCGCCTCTCGGCGTTTGTCATCGAAGGCACGGACCACCATGGAACTTGGCCTTAGATGGGAAGCGTTGAACGGAAATTTCTCCAACATGCTTTCAGACATTATGTTTAAACTGGAACCATTATCGATGAGTACCTTGGCCATGACATGGTCCATGCATTTGACTGACACATGCAAAGCCCTATTATGCCCTCTCCCCTCGGCAGGGATTTCTTCTTCAGCGAATGCAAGATAGTTGTTGGCAGTGATGTTATTGACGAGTCCTCCAAAGCCTTCTACGGAAATATCTTAGGCTACATGAGCTTTGTGCAAGACCTTTACTAGCAAAGCCCGATGAGGCTCAAAGCTCATGAGCAGTTCCAAAAGAGAGACTCTGGTCGGGGTTTTGTTGAGCTGCTCAATGACCTTGAACTTGCTTTGCCGAATAATGCGGAGGAACTCGCCTGCCTCCTCTAGCGATACTTCTTTCTTGCCACAGCCATCCTTTTTCTCAAGAAGACCTTTCATTGGAATATCCTCGTCCAGAGTGGGGATCACTTTGTCATTTTGTTCTTCCGCTATCTTCGCCTTCCCTTTAGCGTTTGCAAGCTGTGTCGGCAGGTCAGGGGGTGCAAACACCTGACCGCTGCGGGTCACGCCGCTCAGCCCCGTGATATTGGTTACCTTGGCCGACAACGAGCTGATGTCGGTGGCCTCTTCCTTCCTTTCGCTCGGAGGTGCATACCTCCACGGAACCGCGTGGCTATTTTGGTATGGAAATGGAATAGGTTTAACTACCGAGGGGTATCAGGGTGTTTGGGGAGCTGCGTCTCTGGTGAAATATATCACTAAAGGCTTAGGCTTTCCAAAACTTCCCTCATCTGCGGACTGCATACATATATGTTGCTCTTCACTCCCCTCATCGCCGACTTCCAGCTGGCCTCGGTCTATCATCTGTTGCAACAGGTCCTCCACTGCTAAACACGTTTCCATGTTATGTAGCTCGCCGGGATGCATCAAACAAGAATCTTCCTCGTGCCCACCGTGTGGAATTATGCCTCCCTTTTGTAGGGCCTCGTAGATAAACCTCCTGGGGGTCGTCACGTCCTTTAAAGGCTTGGACCTGCGCGGCCTACCTGACTCGACGGCATTAACTACTCCCCCTACATGATTGGCGAGCGGGTTCATTTTCACGTTGGTCCGGTCCTCTTGAAACGTCAGCCATTCGACGTCTATCAAATGTTGTACTTTGTATTTAAAGGCCAGGCATTTTTCGGTGGAGTGGCCCGGGGTTTTCCCATGGTATGCGCAGGTTGTGTTAGGGTTGTACCACTTTGGGAAGGGAGGCTGGTAGATCTTCCCGGGAGATATCACAGCCATCTGATTGGCGATGAGGGATGACAAGAGGTCTTCGTACGTCATTGGGATCGGGGTGGATTCTGGGGTTGGCCTCGGGGAAAAGTTCCTTATCGCGTTGGAACCGGCGCCAAAGTGGGCGTTGCCGGCCGGGCGAGTCGGGGTTGGAGCCGGAGCTTGGGGGGCCTCCCTCTGGATGGACGCGGGCGCTCTAAGTTGTACGGGTGCGGAATTGGAAGAGTCCTCGGCGCGAGCCGAGAAGCTCGGGTGATGTTGCGCGTACTGATGGGTTCCGTCAGAGGTTTGCGATGGCTTGATCCATGCGGGCGTTGAAGTGACAGCATGGGTATCTCCTTCTTCCTTTTTGCCCCAGTTGCTCCAATCCTCCTAGCGTTGGTACTTGTGGAGGAGACATAATCGAACTTCCCTCTCTTCAAACCTACTTCAATTCTTTTCCCGGCGAATACCAAGTTCGCGAAGCTGGAGGGCATGTAGCCCACTAATTTCTTATAGTAAAACACCGGCAAGGTGTCTACCATCATGGTAATCATTTCCCTTTCAACCATGGGAGGGGCCACTTGTGCTGCCAGGTCCCTCCACCGCTGAGTGTACTCTTTAAAGGACTCAGATCGGGAGCCATATCGAAATTGTACTGATATTGCCTAAGGAAGGCAGTAATCAGATCCTTCCAAGTGCGGATGCGGGAAGCTTCTAGATTAGTGTACCAAATGACCGCGGCCCCAACCAAGCTATCTTGGAAAAAGTTCATTAACAACTTTTCATCCCTAGTGTCGCAATGTGCCCTTTCGCGGGCGAGCGAAGGCGAGGCTCACGGGTGCGCTTTCCAAAGGAGGAAAGATGCGCGGAGTCTCCACCAACGTTTATTTGTGGAAAACGTCGGAAAAACCGAAGGAAACCGGTCAAAATGAAAATTCTAAGTTCGGGAGTTGTATTTACGTTTGAGGAAGGTATTAGCACCTCTCACGTTTGTCTCAAAGGACAACAACCTATTTTTTAGAATTGTGAAATTGTGTTATCTTAACTTTTATTTCTTTTTATTTTTGAGGTCGACAAAAGCGGGGCTCTTGCTCCTACATACCCTCCATCAAAGAGGAAATCAGACCTACGTAGTTCTTCTTTAAAGGTTAATCAAGCGATTCTTTTACTTGAAAGGTGATCACTTAAAGGTGTTGGGCCTTTAAAAATGATCCATTTAACTTGGTAAGAAAAAGCTGAGATAAAACTTTCAAATCCTTTTTTAGTGATTTTTTTGGTGGACGAGCTTGACTTGGCGAATTGATTTTAGCCTTAGTTTCGCTTTAGTTATTAGTCAATTCAATTAAGAATGAGAAATCCCAAAGAGAAAACGTCCGATTGATTTTTGTGCTTCATTTTACTAAAAGATATTTTTTTGATTATTATATTATTATTTTACCTCTTTTTTGATTTCCAACGTGGTTACGGCACGACCGAATGGTCAGAATTCATTTTAACAGAAATTAACAAATACTACAATTCAAATGATCGGTGGAAATTTATTTTATTTTTAGATTAGGCGCGAAATGACCTAAATAAATGACTGAAGCACGTCAAAAGGGGGTACGGAAAGTAAATGAAAACGAGAATAAAAATACATGAAACAAAATGTGGACCATCACGGGTACATAGAATGAATTGAAAAGTTCGGTTTGGGGTACTTACTAGTTGAAGACTGAAGAAAACGAAGAACGAACGATGAATGTTGAAGAACGGTCGAGAATCTTCGCGTAATTACTCACAGAAATGTTACGGAAACGTTACGGAAGCGCCTCGGCTTGGATTTTCTTCACGGAAACAATTTTCCTCAGCAATTTCGAGAGACTAAGAAGTGCCAAGAAGGCTAAACCCCTTCTCCCTTCACTCCTCCCCCTATTTATAGCAAAATAGGGGAGCAGCTTGCCACCCAGCTCGCCCAGGCGAGCTAGGTTGCTTCCTCCAGAAGCAACAGCCTTCTGGAGGAAGAATCTGGAAGGCCCAAGTGGGCCTGATTGCTATTTGTACCCCCCTTTTTACTAAATGCACCCCCCTTTACCTTTTTTGGTAATTCTTTTTCCTTAACGTTACGAAACTTTACGAATTTCGTAACGATACTTATTTTCCTTCCGCAAGGTTACGAATCCTTACGAATTATGTATTTACTATTTTTTAGCTTTTGAAGAAGTTAAGAAAACTCACGGATTGCGAAAAACACCTCCTTTCGACTTCCGTCACATTACGGAATTTTCACGGATCGCGTAAGCCTGCTTCCTTTTGATTTTCGGCATGTCTCGGGACTTCACATATTGTGCAACAAAGGGTGCCAAGTATCTCGAAGCGGCCAATCAAAGGTTGTATATCATTAAATAATAATCCCTGGATGAAATTAGGGTATGACACCTAGAATGCGCCCCCATCTTGCGACAATACATCTTGAGATGGTTCTTAGGACAAGTCGTCCCTTTGTATTTGTCGAAATCAGGTACCTTGAATTTTGGGAGGATGACGACATCTGGTACCAAGCAAAGATCTGCCATGTCCGCGAACAGATAGTCGCCAAAGCCTTCAACAGCTCTCAATCTCTCTTCAATGAGATTGAGTTTCCTTCTTTCTTCCGCTGCTAGAGGTGGTCCTTCTGTGGACAAGAATATTGGTTGTGCTAGGAGGTTGGGCTGAGGCAGTATGACAGGTGTTGGCCCCTTGACGGGGACTGGGGGGTAGAAATCGACATCTCCTTGGGCATGATCCTCGTGAACCTCGTCCGACTGTCGAGGAGGCTCCCCTTCAAGGATGGGGGAAGGGACATGGCTCGTGTCATCACGCATGACTGGTGGCGTGTAATTAGGTGGTAACCCATAAGGGTAAGCCACTCAGTTGTATCCCAAATGGGGGTTGCTGATGTGCCCCAGTGTGCTTCTTTCTCGTCCTAACACGTTTGGGAGAGGATGGTGCGCTGTAGCTAGGAGAGTTGGGTCTGCTTCGGCAGCCGAACTAACAGCGGCAGCGGTGGCCACGTTTTTCTCCATGAGTTGTCTCATTCCTAACATGGCATCCATCATGGAAGCCATTTGCTCTTTTAAAGCCGACATGTCGGCTTTCATATGTTCCTGTGTCTACTCTTGGTCACCCATCGTCCTAGATTTGGATCTGGTGCGATAGGGATGCCTTAGGGCGCGTTTAGTTATGGCGTTTTTCCTCAAAAAACAAAACGTCAGGAGTAGGTAAAGAAAAATGAATGCATGCTAGAGATAAAATGCGGGAGTGATTTGATTCGCACTGATCTTTGGAGTAAAAATGCGGGATAAACTCATTTTATTCAGAAAGTCTATAACTAGTCAAGATCTGAGTGACAATACAAACTTCCTAGCGGTTTCTAATTATATGGGCCATTAAGTCTATCATATGCTGACAATAGCTGAGAAGTGCGTGGATCTCCTCGGGGGCGGAGTAGGTGTCCACCATTGCTTTGGCCCTGGCTAGCAATCAGGGAAGTTCTTGACTCCAGTTCAAAGTAAGAGCAAATCGGTCCATCCACATTGTTGCCTCTTGATGTAACGAGTCGATCACCCTTCCTCCAGCCTCCTTTTCCGCGTACACTCGGGCATACTCGTCCGCCACTTTGTGCTCGTGGGCCGTGGCTAGATTTAATTCTTCTTAGTACTTGCTGACGATGGCTAACATGTTGGTCTCTGTCTCGCATAAACGCTGAGACAAGTTTCTCTTGGACCTTGAGCAAGCAGCTAACTTCTCTTTCAAGACCATGTTATGTGCTCATGACTGGTCTCTCTCTTCCCTTCGAAGCTTGAGTTCATTATTGCTGCCCCATAAAGCTCCATGGAATTTGTCTCGGCCATGCTCTTCCTTGCGAGCCCTCTTGGTTTCTTGTTCAAGGGCTCTTGCGGTAGCCGCATTTTCTTCTTGTAACTCGGCACACTCTTTCCGGACGTCTGTAGCAACTAACTTGAATTTTTCTTTGGCAAGTCTTTCTTTTCCTAGTTCTGTTTTTAGAGCTCGGACTTCTTCATCCTCTTCCGGAGCTTCGAAGTTCTCCGTGTTGATAACTTTTAATTTGGAGAGCCATTCTAACCCTCGTGTATAAACTTTCAGCCATTCATAATAACCACCGATGATGCCATTACGGATGCCCCTAAGTTCTTTATCTCTCCTTAACGGGCTTTCCCACGCCTCGTGGACTCTTTGTATAATCTTGGAACTTTGCGCGCCAAAATCTCTCACAAGGAAAGGAGAGAGGCTTTCTTCCGTCGGTGCTCCCCTCATGGGGTACCCTAACTGTCTTATAGCAAGTGCGGGATTGTAGTTAATACGACCCCTCGTCCCTATCAACGGGATGTTTGGGTAGTCCCCACATGAGAAGAGAACTCCCTCATTTCCTTCCTTCCATCGAGGAAACCAATTGATTGTTCTGCCTCCTATCCCAGCCAAGTATTGGTCCCAATCTACTCTTCTCTTTTCGACACACGAGTGATGGCTTCGGATATCCCTTGCCTTGCCTTCCAAGTACTTTCGTGGTAGGCCCACTATGTTGTTTCGAGTTTGCTTTACACGATCCAACTCTCTTGTCGAATCCCTGACCACAACTGCAATCTTGCTCAAGGAGGGGAGAAACCCGGAGAAAAGATACGATTTTCTTCCCCCAAGAGGACATCCTAGAATCTCCTCAAATTCTTCAACTGTCGGTACTAATTGGAAGTCTCCAAACGTGAAGCATCTCAAAGGCTGGCCATGGTATTGGGTGAGTGATACAACGGCCTCCGTGAATATCTCTGCTATGGTCAAATCTAAAATCTTTCCATACGCCTTGCGGAAGGCTTGCATTTGAAGAGGTCCCATCAACCGCCCCAACTCCTTAAGGGTGGTGACATCTAGGCCCTTAATCTTGACTTGATAGAATCTTTTTCCGGTTTGATTTGTTCTCATGTTTTACTAAAGTGAAACAAAACCCAGTGCGAATCAAAACTCCGACATCTATCATGGGTGGAATGGATGAATGCATGAAGAAATGCATATGACACAGATGCAATTTATGAATACGGGAGCCCGGGAAATTGTCCCCTTCTTAGATACAACGTTTGGGGCAGCACGATGCCCGACGTATGTATTTAAGAAGGTGACACGGACCCTCCGTTGGTTTGCCAAAGAGAGGGGATCAAGATGAAACTCGTGCATGATGCATATGCGAAAGGCACAACACGGGGATGTACATAGTACGACGATATCCACAAACAAATATAATCAAAGGGGTACATGACAGTTAGGACTACATGCATGGCAGTGTAAAAAGTGGCACGCAGCGTGTTTGCTCCGTGCCCCTACTTTAGGGACCTACATGGGAGGGAGCTAAAAGGGCTTTTAGTGATAATTCCCAAGGTGGTCATATCTCTCTTGATGGTCTCTAGAGGTATCATCCCCTTCGAAGAACATATTGCGGCAGTAGGGACTACTAGCAACAATATGTTATCAAAGAGAAAAACTCTGGATGAGGGTTCACTGTAATCAAGCAAGTCGGAGACCTAGCATGACCACAGATTCACCTCCACTCCTTATGTTCCCATAGACCCGGGTATAGGGCCCCTTTTCAACTCACCGTGTGTGCAAATAGTGTTGGTGTTTGTGTGCACAAATGAATAAATATTTACCTCATGCATACATTTTAAAACACAATAAAAGCATCAAAGAGTTACATATAAGAACGTAAGAGAAATAAAAGAAAACCGACAAAAAAGGAAGTCATGATATTGCACGAGATTAGAAGGCCTAACTCTCTAAAAACAGTCCCCAGTGGAGTCGCCAACTGTCGCAACCTACCCTTTGGCGGGAGGGCGACGCGAGGGCTCATGTGTGCGTCTTCTAAGAAAGGAAAATGCGTGGAGTCGCCACCAACGTTTATTTGAGGAAAACGTCGGAAAAACTGGAAAAAGGCATGGTCTACAAACTTTAAGAGAAAGGTTCGGGAGTTGTATTTACACACGGGGAAGGTATTAGCACCCCACGCGTCCGTCACAAGGGACGACAGCCTTTTAATCAAGTGTGCAAACATGACTTCAATTTGTTTTATTTTCCCTTTTTTACGTTCTTATGTCTTTTTATGCCTTTTTGTATTTTTTATCTTTTTGTGGTCGACAAAAGTGTTTCCCTTGCTCCTATGTATTCCTCAATTATGATAAGGAAATCAGACCTACGTAGTTCTTTGAGAACTAAACGTTGGTTAAATTGTTTTTATCCTTTTTTGCAAGATATATTTTTATTTGAATGAAAGGTCATTTAAGGCGTTGGACCATTAAACGATCTTTCGATTCTTTTGAAAGGAGAGAAAACATTAAGGCATTGGACCATTAATGATCTCTTGGTTTTTTGAAAGAGGTTACAAAACTATGTGTTGTTTTTAGGCTTTAAAATCCACGTCTAACCAAATAAAAGCGAAAAGACCATTTCAAGGTGTTGGACCTTTAAAAATGGTTTTTAGGTGATGACAAAAGCTTGGTTTATGAATTGATTTTAGCCTTAGTTTCACTTTGGTTATTAGTCAATTCGATTAAGAAAGAAAAATCCCAAAGAAAAACGTCCGATTGATTTTTTTATATTTTTTATTAAAAGATATTTTTTATTATTATTTTGTCTCTTTTTGGTTTTAAACGTGGTTATGGCATGAAAGATCGGCCGGATTTTATTCTAATAGAAATTAAAAGATATTACAACTCAAATGATCGGTGGAAATTTATTTTATTTTTTTATTAGGCGAGAAAGTGACTTAAATAAATGACTAAAGCACGTCAAAAGGGGGTACGGAAAGTAAATGAAATAAAAATAAAAGCACCCGAAACAAGTGGGGACCACTAAGGGCACATAGAATGAATTGAAAGGTTCGATTTCGGGAACTTACCAGTTGAAGATCGAAGAACGACGAAGAACGAACGAAGAACGATGAAGAACGGTGGGAAACCTTCGCGAAATCACCCACGGAAACGTCTCAGAAGCGTTACGGAAGCGCCTCGGCTTGGATTTTCTTCACGGAAACAATTTTTCTCACTAATTTTAAGTGATTCTCAGATACCAGGAGGGTTGAACATTTTTGTTCTGCCCTCCTTACCCTATTTATAGGGGAAAAGAGGGAGGTGGTTGCCCCCCAGCTCGCCACCGCCTTCTGTTGGAAGATCCTGGAAGGCCCAAGTGGGCCTGATTGCTATTTGTACCCTCTTGTTTACTAAATACACCCCCTTTGCCCTTTTTTTGCTGATTCTTTTTACGTAACGTTACGGAACTTTACGAATTATGTAACGATACTTGTTTTCTTTCTGTAATGTCACAAAACCTTACGGATTACGCAATTGTCCCTTCTTTGGCTTCCAGAATGTTATGGAACTTTACGGATTGCGCATTAACACTTCTTTTTAACTCCCGACGTGTCGCGGAACTTCACGGATTTCCTAACGATGGGTGTCAAGTACCTCGAAGTGGTCAAGCGAGGGTCGCATCCCAACAAACAGATGATGCCCGGACGAAATTAGGGTATGACAACCCCTATTTGTGGAAGTTTATGTAGTGACCAGGTTATTAGGAGATGCATTCCAGACCATGAGATTGACTCGGTCCTGCAATTATGTCATTCTTCCGCACCAGGTGGCCATCTTGGCATACAGAGGATAGATTGTAAGGTGCTTGACTATGATTTCTATTGGCCCACCATCTTCAAGGATGCGTGGAGAATCTGTAGCACTTGTGAGCCTTGTCAGAGAGCAGGCAACTTACTTTCATGGAGACAGCAAATGCCTCAACAACCCATATTATTCTGTGAGGTGTTTGATGTTTGGGGTATAGACTTTATGGGACCGTTCCTTGTCTCTTTTGGTTTTGCTTGTATTCTCCTTGTTGTTGATTATGTTTCAAAATGGGTGGAAGCCAAACCCACCAGAACTAACGATGCTAAGGTTGTTGTGGATTTTGTTAGATCTAATCTGTTTTGCAGGTTTGGAGTCCCTAGAGCCATCGTTAGTGAGCACCCATTTTTGTAACTGGTCCATGTATGCCTTGCTAAAAAAGTATGGGGTCGTGCACAGAATTTCCACACCTTACCACCCCCAAACTAATGGACAGGCTGAGATTTCAAACAGGGAGATAAAAAAGGATATTGGAGAAGATTGTGCAGCCGAATAGAAAAGATTGGAGCACCAGGCTGGATGATGTTCTTTGGGCGCATAGGACTGCCTACAAAGCACCCATAGGAATGTCTCCTTATCGGGTTGTCTTTGGCAAGGCATGTCATCTTCATGTAGAGATAGAGCACAAAGCCTACTGCGCTGTAAAGACCTGCAACTTCTCTATTGACCAGGCTGGAGAGGAAAGGAAGTTGCAACTAAGTGAGCTGGATGAGATCCGTTTAGAAGCTTATGAGAATTCCAAATTCTACAAGGAGAAGACCAATACGTTTCATGATAGTTTGATAGCTAAGAAGGACTTCGTGGTTGGACAAAAAGTTTTATTGTATAACTCTAGGCTCGGACTCATGAGTGGTAAGTTGAGGTCAAAGTTGATTGGTCCTTTTGTGGTGACTAATGTTTTTCCTTATGGTACAGTTGAGATCAAAAGTGAATCCACAGATAAGAGCTTCAAGGTCAATGGACACCAGATGAAACCATTCCTCACAAATCCCTCCTTAGTGGATGTAGTGGTGGAGGAGACCTCCTTACTTCACCCTACTTCTCTTCCGCCCTGACTTAGGGAGTTTTCTTTTTCTCTCTCCTTCTTTTCTTTTATTGCACTTGTCCAAATTTATTGATTGTTTTGATTGCTCTTAATCTTGGATTGTGCCACATTGAGGACAAGGTGTTGTTTAATTGTGGTGGGGAGATTGTTCTTTAATTTTGTTGGGTTTTTCTAGTTTAATTTTGTTAGGTTTTCTAGGTTAATTTTGTTATTTTGGTTTTATAATTTTGTTATTTTGGTTTTATGTTTTCTGTACAACATTGCATGTTTCTCTTTGAATTATAGGTTATGTACAGGTAATGTGTAATTGTTTTTGAAATAGGAGTTTCTTAGCATTTTGTGAATTGAAATCCTTGTTTTTCTCTACATGTCAAGTTAGTTTTGAAAGTTTGAATTGAAAGTGATATTACCCTTGGTGAGAATTTGAGCCATCATCATCTATTTTATTCGGTGTGTTTTGCCCCATTGATTGCTTGCACAATAGCCTTGGCTTGACTCTTGTTGATACTTCTTGTTTCACATGCATGTTGGGAGATGATTTAGGCATTTTGTTCTTATAAGCCTCTAGCCAAATGAGCCTACCTTGAATTAATTCCTTTGATAGCCCCTTTGAGCCTATGTTCCCCTTTCTTTGTTTTGAAGCTCATTACAAGCCTTAAGTGAAAAACCATGATCTCACCCTACCCTTAAGGAATTTTGGAGCTTTGGAATTGTTTTGGGAATACGTGAGGGGGGGTATGTTTCATTGGATGATATGTTCTTGTTGACCATGCTTGATGATGTATTTGGCCATGCTTGATGTATATACATATATTGCCTAATTGTTGCTTTATTTTCAAATGCTACTGTTCACGTTAAAAAAAAACAGAGAAAAAAATGAAAAAAAAAAGAAAACAGAAAAAGAATGAAGTTGAATAAATGAGGTCTTGGTTTGAAGACTTGGATTGGTTTGAGGAGTTGGTTGATTTTGTTTTGGGTTTACTTTTTAAGCTTAATTTTTAATTTTGGTTTTGGGGTTTACTACTTTTTCTTAGTTCCCACTTATTCTCCATTGCTCCTCTATTCCTTTGGATTTTAGTTACTTATCTCATACGTTCCTCTACCTTATCCTTGGCCCCATTACAACCTTAAAAGACCTTTTGATCCTCATGTGCATGTGTTTGTGGTGTGGTTGTCAATTTTAGAGTCTTGCCAAGTCTATGTGGTGTTTGTTTTCATGGGTGCTCTAAGAGTAAACAGTAGCCTAGACACTTGAGAGATAGAGTGCATATCTTATGAGGCTTTATCACTTTTCATTCTTGAGCTGATTGACTATCTTGCCATGTTTGAGATGCTTGGATGATTTTCATGACTGTCTTGATTCTTTAACTCTCTACGTATTGGATGTTGCCCATTCCTTTCATTCCTTGAGATTCATTGAGAAATATGTAATTGTTTTTGTGTTTGTTTTTTTCTCCTTAATGTCTCTGGATTTGTTCCTTGCTTTGCTTTTTTATTTTACCCAGGAGTGCAAAAGGCTAAGTGTGGGGGGATTTGATGTGTCATTATTTTCTCCTATTTCTTAACCCTTTTTGTCACCATTTTAATTACTGATTAGCCTTATTTGTCAAATTAATTATGCAGTTTTATCATTTGGGACTACTTGACTAATTTTGTGTTTTTAATTTAATTTCAGGAGAATTATAAGCAATTAGACTTGAATCCGGAATTGGGTTTGGACTTGAAGAGACCAGACAATTTTATTTTATCAAATCTTATCTTATCCAGATTTTATTTCATCTAGATTTTATTTTGTCCACATTTTATTTCATCCAATCTTATCTTATCTTGTCCATATTTTATTTTATTTATGGGCTTGGACTTAAAATAGATGTGTAAGTTTTGGGGCTGAGAACCTCTATAACAGCACCAGGGTTTTAGTTTAGGGAGTTTTTGGGAGAGGAGAATAATTATAGGGTTTTAGAATTCCAGTTTTTACTGTTCATGCACACTGTTCATGTAGAATAAAATTCGTTTTCTGCAATTTCGTTTCTGCTTCAATCTACAATTTCATTTTCTGCTGATTAATGGAAGGCTAAGTCTCCAGCGTTGTTTTCTCTTGAGGATCAAGCACAACTCTCTTTGAGGTTTTTTTTTTACTATTGAATTCTGATCAGTTTTTCCTCTTCACCAATTACTCTGTATTTGTTGCTATTAATCCATGCATGCTTAGTGCTTGATTAATTGTCTCTGCGCTTAATTTACGTTCATGCTTAATGATCAGTTTCGTTCATGATTAATTGGTGTATGTGTTGCTTAATCACATAATGACAGCCTTATGTTAATTTTCGCTTAGTAATTTAATTTAGGGTTGGATTAAGTGGTTGAACTGATTAAGGATAAATTCTCGTAACCTAGGATAAGAGACTTGCTTGTGAATCAAGGGGAAACTACATGTTTTAATTCTGTTATTTCTTTAATTCGAATTTGCTTGTTGTTTAATTTACAAAAACAAACAACCCCCCCCCCCCCAATTCGTTACTGTTTTATTACTATCTGTTATGAACGTTTGGTAGACCATTGCTCGTTGGGAGACGACCTAGAATCACTTCCTAGATACTGCATTTTTAATGTTTATTTTATTTGGGTACGACCTTGATCAGTGGCCCATGTTCAAATCAACCTTATGGTTGGAGGAAGCAAAACAATAATGCATATTTTGGTCCCACTAACCCTTCTTTTTCAGGTTCTTTTAACAACTCTTATGTGGAGTTTCTGGACTAAGGCAGTCAACACAACATGTCATCCTGTGAATCGCTTTTCATCCATTGCCATAAAATTTAAGACCCCTATTGAGGTATGGTCTAACAAACTAGATGAATACTCAATCCTGAAGGTGTTTGGATGTCCGACATACTATTACATAAGTGGAGGTATGCTAGAGCCTAGAGCCAAGAAATGATTCTTTATGGGATATGGAAATGGAGCCAAAGGATTTTGAGTCTGGTCTCCATCTGAAAGAAAGGTCATTATGAGTAAAGATATCATCTTTAATGAACTTTTTATGCTACTTTCTAAATTCGATGAAGATTTGGGCAAGGCTGAGGATGTCACTAAGCAAGTACAGTTTGAGAGATCCACAATCAAAAACATTTGTTATCAGAAGCAGTTTGAAGCACCTAATAAGACTTATCAAGATCTTCAAATGCACCCACAACATCATAATACAACACTAGTTGAGGGGATTGATTAGACGAGTCAAAACCATCAAAAGCAGCCCAAAACTATGACACCTAGAAAGTCATAAAGGTAAATCAAAGCTTCTGAAAGATATGGATTTGATACAATGTCTTATGTGCTATAGTTAGCAGGAGACATTGATTCATTCGAACCATCCACTTATCAGGAAGCATTTTCTTGTTTTGAAGTTGAGGAGTGGACAATGGCTATGAATGAAGAGATGGAATCCCTTTAGAAGAACCAGACATGGGATTTGGTTGAGCTACCTGAAGGCAAACAAGTAGTAGTGTGCAAGTGGATCTTCAAGTAGAAATATGGATCGTCCTCTGAAGAAATTGTCCTTTATAAAGCATGTCTTGTAGTTAAAGGCTACAATCAAAAGTAAGGAGTGGACTACAACAAGATATTCTCTTTCGTAGTTTGACACAACTCCATACGTATTTTTTTTGCCCTAGTGGCAACTCAAGACTTGGAGTTACAGTAACTTGATGACAAAACTCCTTCTACATGGAAGACTGGAGGAAAATATTTTGATGCAACAACCTAAAGGTTTTAAGGTGGAAGGAAAGGAAAAACATGTATGTAGATTAAAGAGGTCTCTTTATGGACTGAAGCAATCACCAAGGCAATGGTACAAGATATTTGATGACTTAATTGTCTCTCATGGGTACATCAAAAGTCCTTTTGACTCACATGTTTATCATAGCAGGGTGGAGGATGTTTCCCACATCTATCTACTACTCTTTGTGGATGACAAGCTCATAGCATTTCAAATTTTTTTTGCAATTCAGAAGCTGAAGTCACTACTCAATAGTCAATTTCAAATGAAGGACATGAAAGTAGCTAGAAAGATTATGGGCTTGGAGATCAAGAGGGATATATTCCGAAAGAAGTTTTTTCTATGTCAGAAGGAATACATTCAGAAAGTTCTGAATCATTTTGGGATGGCATCCACAAAACAAGTATGTACTCCTTTAACAGTGTCTATTCCTCTATCTGAACATAATACTACTCAGTTAGAACTAGAGAAGAAATACATGTCTCGTGTTCCTTATGCAAGTGTGTTTCGCCCCTTGGTGATACTACTTGTTTATGTGGATGCGAAATCTATCGGCAAGTGCACCGGGTCATCAAGTAAATAATTAAAATGGTGTGAACCGAGTATCGAACACAGGGAACTTGTTTATTTGGTAAAGGTTTGTTCAATAAGCAGGCATTTGCAAATAGAAATCATGATTTTTAATGAAAGTAAATGATGGAAGCTTGCTTGTGGGGCTTCTATGGAGGCTGGATCTTTGAGCTTCAATGAGGTCCTTTAATGGTTATTTTCCACCATGGAGATGCAGCGGAAGACAAAGGAGAAGAGGTGAGAGGAGGCGTCATCCACTAGCAATAAGCCATGGAAGAAGGAGCTTCACCACCAAGATGAGCCTTGGATAAGAAGCTTGGAGAGGATGCTTCAATAGAGGAAAAGAAAGAGGGAGAGAAAGAGAGAGGAGGGAGCACGAAATTGAAGGAAGAAAAAGGGAGAGAAGTTGAACTTTGAGTTGTGTCTCACAAGACTCTCATTCATCAAAGTTACAACAAGTGTTACACATGTTTCTATTTATAGACTAGGTAGCTTCCTTGAGAAGCTTTCTTGAGAAAACTTCCTTGAGAAGCTTCTTTGAGAAAACTTCCTTGAGAAGCTAGAGCTTAGCTACACACACCCCTCTAATAACTAAGCTCACCTCCTTGAGAAGCTTCCTTGAAAAGATTCCTAAAGAAGCTAGAGCTTAGCTACACACACCTCTCTAATAGCTAAGCGCACCTCCTTGAGATGAGAAGCTAGAACTTAGCTACACACCCCCTATAATAGCTAAGCTCACCCCCATGACAAAATACATGAAAATACAAAAAAAAAAGTCCCTACGATAAAGACTACTCAAAATGCCTCGAAATACAAGGCTAAAACCCTATACTACTAGAATGGCCAAAATACAAGGCCTAAACGAAGGAAAAAACCTATTCTAATATTTACAAAGATAAGCGGGCTCATACTTAGCCCATGGGCTCAAAATCTATCCTAAGGCTCATGAGAACCCTAGGGTCTTCCCTTGGATCTCTGGCCCAATCTACTTGGAGTCTTCTATCCAATGCCCTTGCGGGGTAGGATTGCATCATTCCCTCCACCTTGGAAAGGATTTGACCTCAAATCCCGAGGTTCTTCATACTCTGGGCTCCTTCCCTCAACACCTGTAAAAAGAACAAAAACATATGTATTAGTGGTGTTTGGTATGTTGAAGTAAGGTAAGGTCTGAAAACCCATTTCCTGGGCATCTTCCCATGAAGGAACATGGTTTCTCACCAACTCAATGAGTGGTGCTACAAGTATAGAAAAATATGGGACAAACCTTTTGTAAAAGTTTGTTAAGTCATGGAAGCCCCAAATTTTTCTTATACTTGGTGGAGTGGGCCACTTAGGAATGACCTTTATTCTCTTAGGGTTCATGGGAACCCCTTGATCACTATTTGAAAAATTAAGAAAAGTAACGCAATAAAACATACATTTTTCTGTATTTTCATATTGATTATTCCTACCAAAAAGTATGACAAACCTGAGGTGTCCCATATGAGTACCTAAGTTTGTATTAGAACTAAAAATAAGAAAAAACCTACCTAATGGGTCCCTATGTACACACACCATGAAGATGTTAGGTGTACCAGTGATTTTACAAAAGAGGGTTGTACCACTCAAAACATTTATCATACCACCTATTTTAGGGACTTGGTGCCTAATAATACCTATTTTAGGCACCAAAAAAGCACAAGGATTTAAGCTCTTGCGAACCAAACCCTCATCCAACAACTTCTTTACTTGAGGAATAAACTCAAGCCCAAGAGGTGTGGCAATGCTAGCAAGTGTCTTTTTACAAAAGAGAAAATGTGGAGGTTGTCTAAGAGGGAAAGTTTCTTTAATGTTTGTCTTTATTGTAAAATGAGTTTCCTTCTTAACTAACCTCTTGGAGGAGACACTTACCTCCTTACACTTTTCTTTAACCACTAATGGTTGTCCATCTTCTTGGGGGTAGATTTCTTCACTAGATTCTTCCCCTTTTGCTTCTTCACTTTCACTAGAGGAAGGTGAAGTAGTAGCCTCATCTTGGCTACTATAAATGTCTTGGCCCCTCATAATCATGGTTTTTGTGGTGGGGCATTGAGAAGTAATGTGTCATCTTCCAAGACATTTAAAGCACTTTATAGAGCTAGTTTTCTCTTGCATACTAGCCTTAGGGGCTTGCTTTTCTATTGCCTTCCCCTTATCATCTTTGGGCTTAGAAGGTTTCACCCCTAAGATGCCTTGACCTTGGTCTTTCTTTGGATAAGAGTGAGAGCCATAAGATTTTGAAGTAGACTTCTTTTTAAGTTGTTGCTCTACCCTTATTTCCCAATCTAAGTTAGCCTCTACATTGTCCTTCCCATGGAAGTATGAGAGGTTAATGTTAGCCTCTTGAGGCTTTCTTTCCTTTTCTCTTCTATGAGAGTGAGGTCTAAGATGTGACCTATGCCTTCCTTCGTAATAGTCACGAAGTTCTTCACTTAGGCTCTTGCAAGAGTTATGACTACTATAGGAGGCATGTTTTTCTCTTTTCATTTCTTTCATTATTTTTCTTCTTTCTTCCTCTCTTATTTTCTTTCTTTCATCTTGACTTATTTCTTCCACTCTTTTTTTTCCTTTTTCTTTCCATAACTTGAGGGAACTCAAGTCATCTAAGATTCTAGATAAAGGGTCTTTATGACTAGTACCCTTGCCATTAACACTACATGAATGATGACTCATGTTGGTTCCTAAGTTGTGGTTCTTTCTTGTTGGAGGTTTGAAAAAAAAAGGTAAAAGAAACTATGGTTGAAACTAGCCAAAATAAATACTAAAAGAGGTGTGAAAGATAAGGTAAAAACTAATTGGTAAAATGCAAACTATCTAGGCGGTTTGACAATGGAAGGTAAAAGAAATAAGCTACGAAAGTAAGCAAGAAATGTAAATTAGGCGAATCCTAAGAGTGTTTGGATGACCACATTTAAGGTTCCCAACAAAACACTCACAATCCTAAGGTAAAATTGCCTAAAATTATTACACACAAAGGGAAGTAGGGTGACCTATGGGAGGTTCCCAACTTACTTCCAACGAAAGGCCTTTTTGTTACAAAATTTGAAAGCAATGAAAGTAAAGTAAATTGTCAATTACAAAATTGCAAAAAGGTCCTCAATTTTGGTGGTTTTTCTCTCTTTGGTGATTCACTCAATTTGAAGTGTTTCTTAGTCCAATAGCTCATAAGGTGGTTGGCCCCTTGCTTCTTGACTCAAATTCTTCAAGGGATGGCACCAATCCTCCTTTCCAATTCCCTATATGGAAACTCACAAACAAGGAAACAAAGAGACAACAATAACCAAAGACCAAAAAATGAAATGAAAGTTAAACCAATGGAATTTTAACAAGACATTTTTTTCTAGGATTATTCAACAATTAAAGCAATGAAAAGGACATAGAAGCAAGTTAGGACTCAAAGAGAAACTTAGAATGGCTCTAGAGTAGAGTAAAAAAACTAAAAAAAAGACTCAACAAACCTCTAGCTTTGGCACTTGTTTTCACACTAATTTTCTATTGAAATTTCGGAACTAAGATTGGTATAACATAGGCACCAATTATAGAATAAATTTTGGGCCAAAACAACAAGCACACTTCCCTTTCACTTTTTTTTTCCTGGATACTGATTTTTCTGCCAAATTGTGTGATTTTTAGTATTTTTTCCTTTTATCCAAATCACTTTTTTCTTTTTGTATAACTTTTTTACAGATTTCTAGAAAATTCAGTAAAAATTTCAGCTCAAAATTCGAAGTAACAAATTCTCAGTAATTTTTACAAGTTTGTATGTCCAAGCTGCCAGCACCAGCGATTTTTTTTTTTAAGCATGGTATATTGATTGCCTTGGGCTTACTTTCAACCTTACTATGTATGTTGAACTCACTAATCTTGTTTACCACAGTTTTAGGAGTTCAATATTCGATTAGGATCAAAATTTCAGCCAGCAATTCAATCACCAAAACTCAAATTCACAATAGACACAATCATAAGGAAACCTAAAAGTTCAAGAAAAGGTTCACAATCAAAGACTTTCTAAGAATTTTGCATGAACATGTTAAGGACTAATTAGCATGCAAGATTTGACTCAAATCAAATAATAGGCTAAAAGAATTTCATACACTCATGAACAAATGAGTTAGACAAAGAAAGAAGAAAATAAAACTCAGCACAACATAAGAAATCTTATGTGACAAGTTTCATGACTAGACATGACTTCTATGACAAAACTACAATAGGTGAACAAGTCACTCTAGATTTTTGAGGTTTTCTTCTACTTTAATATTTTTGTAAGAATTTTATGGTTTAGGTTTCAGCCAAAAAAAATAACAAGACAAAACTCAAAGGAACCTAAACTCAACATAATTCATGGTTCAAGAACAAGAACAAGAAATTTGAACCATAGAAAATCAAATCTAGCTTCTATAGCAAGTTTAATCGGTGGAAACTCTAAAGAATCATGTTAACAACATTTAGCACAAGACATGTGAGGAGATACATGGAGAAAAATGAAGAAACAACAATGGAAGAGAAGGTAAAGAAAAAAATTTAATGGAGGTTTAAGGAGCACCTACTCGAAGCTCTTGTGCTCTGATTACCACTTGATGGAAGCTTGCTTGTGGGGCTTCTATGGAGGCTGAATCTTTGAGCTTCAATGAGGTCCTTTAATGGTGATTTTCCACCATGGAGATGCAGCAGAAGACAAAGGAGAAGAGGTGAGAGGAGGCGCCATCCACTAGGGAATAAGCCATGGAAGAAGGAGCTTCACCACCAAGATGAGCCTTAGATAAGAAGCTTGGAGAGGATGCTTCAATAGAGGAAAAGAAAGAGGGAGAGAAAGAGAGAGGGGGGAGCACGAAATTGAAAGAAGAAAAAGGGAGAGAAGTTGAACTTTGAGTTGTGTCTCACAAGACTCTCATTCATCAAAGTTACAACAAGTGTTACACATGTTTCTATTTATAGACTAGGTAGCTTCCTTGAGAAGCTTTCTTGAGAAAACTTCCTTGAGAAGCTTCTTTGAGAAAACTTTCTTGAGAAGCTAGAGCTTAGCTACACACACCCCTCTAATAACTAAGCTCACCTCCTTGAGAAGCTTCCTTGAAAAGATTCCTAAAGAAGCTAGAGCTTAGCTACACACACCTCTCTAATAGCTAAGCTCACCTCCTTGAGATGAGAAGCTATAACTTAGCTACACACCCCCCTATAATAGCTAAGCTCACCCCCATGACAAAATACATGAAAATACAAAAAAAAAAAAGTCCCTACTACAAAGACTACTCAAAATGCCTCAAAATACAAGGCTAAAACCCTATACTACTAGAATGGCCAAAATACAAGGCCTAAACGAAGGAAAAAACCTATTCTAATATTTACAAAGATAAGCGGGCTCATACTTAGCCCATGGGCTCAAAATCTACCCTAAGGCTCATGAGAACCCTAGGGTCTTCCCTTGGATCTCTGGCTCAATCTACTTGGAGTCTTCTATCCAATGCCCTTGCAGGGTAGGATTGCATCAGTAAAAGTATGTTCTATTCTAATTACAAAGCAATAAACATGATCAAGTAAGTGTGAAAACGGATATCTAAAGGCGTTGGGTCCTCTTACTGAGCAAATTGATTCAATTAAGGATGTTTCTCTAATTAAAGATGTTTTTGTGTTCTATGCTGAAGGCTCAAGTACTAAACACCGATGTCTTGTGAGTTTAGCCTAATTCTAATTAAACTTCGTTCGCAAATGTCACTTGTTGAACTTAGCTTAATTGAACAACTTTATGATCACAGCATAATAAAAACTAGATTACCGCACTTCATGTCCAGACATATGATAACCTAATCGTGCTCTATCAAGTTCTAGGGTGACAATACATCTTTCAATGCTAAAGCCCCTAACAGTACACACATATGGGTGATCAAGCCACAAGCATGCAATAATAAAGTGTTGATAGAAACAATGAACACATAAAATAACCTTAATTAGATAGGGAAAGAGTTTACATCAATTACTCAGCAAAAATCCCCAACTGAGGGTTTAGCCTTCCATAGCAAGGAAGCTCATTTTACAATGAAGAAGAGGAATTAAGAGAAACTGCTTGCTTACAAAGGTGTAGGGATGTCTCCTCCACCTCTAGGAATCTCACAATCACTCAAAAACTCACAAATCTTCCTAAAAGATCAAAACTTGGCTCCTTTGCTCTATTCTTTGCCTCTGTGTATTTCACTCTTCAAGCTCTTACGGTTATTCAGTGCTCTCTTTTTCCGTCTCCTCTCTTTTCTGCTATTCTAGGCTTAAAAAGGGCTGAATGACCTCGACGTCGTGCTTAGCTCCATTTTCGTGCTTAGCGTGAGTAAGTGAATTTTTGCTCAGCACCAAACTCGCGCTAAGCATGGAAGGAGACAAACGACTCACTGAGCGAGCTGATGACATGCTGAGCGCGTGCCTGCGTGATAGATTCCCTTCCAGATTCTTCCTATCCGCTAAGGGTGTTGATGCCTCGCTTAGTGGATGACACTCGCTAAGCGCATTGAGCTCGCTTAGCGAGACATCAACTTTAGCACTTCTTCAAAATAGCTCCTTTTTGCCTGAAATGGAGGATAATTTGACATTAATTCCAAGAGCAAGGCTTCTACTGAGCACAGATAAAAACAAAGCAAAATTTATTTACAATCCTACAAAAAGAACCATAAATTGGGGAAAATATATACATTTTGTAAAAATTTTCTATACAAAAGTTAGTCGTATAAGATGACTAACAAAGTGTTGTAGGTAGTCTCATGTATGCTATGGTATGCACCAGGCTGGACCTAACACAAGCAGTTAGTGTTGTGAATAGGCATATGGGTAATCTTGAAATGGAACATTGGCAAGTTGTGAAATGTATACTCAAGTACCTTAAGTGTATAATGGATATTGGACTCGTCTACCTGATAAGTGCCAAAATTCAGTTATTTTTAGGATTAAATTGTTAGCACTTATCTTTCGATTGTAATAGTTTTCTTATAAACTACCTTTAAATCTAGTTGTTTTATATATAGTGTACATTTACTAATGTTGTTGTTTAAATATGAAAAAATCATCAAGATTTTGTAGGTTTTGAGGGTTGTTTGTTAGATCCAAACACAGAGCCAAAAGATGGTCAAAATGGTATTTTTCACAAAGATTTCTGACCCAAATTCGCCCAAGCTAGCAACTAGCTCGCCTGGGCTCAAGATCTTACTGCAGCCCTAAGCAAGCAACTCGCCTGGGCAAGCTACAACTCACCTGGGAAAGTTTTTCTACTCTCCTGGGTTGTTTTCTAAAAATAGCCATGCATTGTTGAAGGAAAGAAGAATCCAACAGCCTTCAGTAGTGAGGAAAACACACAGAGGCTGAGGAAGAAGAAGGAGAAAAAGGAAAGTGGAGTCGAGGCACTGCAGAGTTGTGACCGTGGATCATATCCTTTGTCATTTCTCTTGTTAGTCTTATGCTCTGCACAATGATCAGTTAGTTTTTCTTAAGCATTGGATTTAATTTTTGTACCCTTATGTATCCCTTTTGATATCATATATGTATGAGTCTTTTTTACTCGTTATTGGTGATTTCATTCTACTCATAATGATTTTTTATCACTAGTGTCATGAAATTGGATCATATTCTTTTTTATCACTAGTGTCATGAAATTGAATCTTAAGTGATACTGGAAAGTAATCTTAGAATTTGAGTTGAATGATTTTACTCTTTACGTTACGTTGCTAAGAATAGAGCATAACATTTTGATTGCAAAAAGCACGAGAATATAATTGTAATGCTGGGGTATTTACTGCATATGCGAGAGATCGATATTTAGTAAATATTCTTTGGTCCCAAGTGCGAGGGATCGACTTGGGATAACTTAATGTGTGCATCAGTAATGTTAGAAAATGATTCATATATGTTAATCTTATTAGGATACTAAGGGTATGAACGATGAAATCCAATCCTATGTTTTCTTGAATATATTTAAGTTGTTATTGTTGTTTTTGTAATTTACATATTTCTAATGCACTGAATTCTGTTAATTTCGTTATTTCCATAAATTCTTTATTTTCACTATTCTTTTACTTTAAGTTATCTTTAGTTAGTTAAACCAAAACCAATGACATTCGATTAAATTTGTACATAACTATTGAATTGATAATCTTTATCCGAATGAAGTAAGTAAACTCAAGTCCCTGTGGAGATGAACTCTTTTATAAATGTGTAACTTGCAACGACAATTGGTATGCTTGCCAAAAGTCCTAACAAGTTTCTGGTGCCATTGTCGGGGACTTTAGTCATCCAGTTAGTTCTTTCGGATTTAAAATTTCAGTTTGATAGGCTATTTTCCTTTGTAATTATTTCTTTTATTTTAATTTTGTATAAATTCCCTCTTTTATTTTTATCTTACCTTTGTATCTATTTATTTCATTTTGATCTTGTATAAATTTTCTCTTACTTTAATTTTCACTAACCTTGGTGTTTACGGGTTTTGTAGTGTGTTCTTTTTTCCTTTATGTGAGGTAAATTTCTTGCAGATACAATGCCATTTGATCCAAAAATTAGCAAGACTAAAAGGAATAATAGGAAGAAAAAGAAATAAGCAACCACTGAAACACCGGGTAAGTCTTCTTCTTCTGATTATCTTTCAACTAATAAGCCACTTGTAGAAAATAACATGGTTGATCGAGGAGGAGAAAGAAATAGACCACCAAGGAGAACTCTTGGTGACTATGCTTATCAACAAGGACCAAAGCATTACAACAGCATAGTCATTCCTCTTTTCAGCAATAAGGTCGTGGAATTAAAGCCAGCACTACATAGTCTAATTGGCTTACATTCCTTTGCTGGAATGGATCATGAGGATCCATACACACATTTGTCTACCTTCATGGAACTATGCAGTACTATGGGAGCGTCTGACGAAGATGCTAAAGATATCTACCTCAGAGCTTTTCCATTTTCATTAGTAGGTAAGGCAAAAACATGGCTTCAATCACATCTAAATAAAAGCCTTAATACTTGGGAAGAGGTGGAGGAAAAATTCATAGCGAGGTTCCTTCCTCCATCAAGATTTATAAATGAAAAATCCGCCATTGTGAATTTTTCCCAAGGATCTGACAAACCTCCCTGTGAGACGTGGGAGAGATTCAAAGCTTTGTTGCAGAGGTGCCCAAACCATAACTTTGATGATGTTGCACAGCTGCATATCTTCTATAGTGGTTTGAAACCTCAAACCAAGATGGTCTTGATTCCTCAACTAGAGGCACTATGATGTCCATGAGTCCAGAGGAAGCTATTATAATCATTGACTCCGTAGCAGCTAGTGATTATCAAAGTCATCACGATAGAGCTCCAACTCAAATAAAAGTTATAATGGAGTTGGACACTCAGAAAAAAAACTCTTGACACAACAAATTGAGGCCTTAACAAAGCAGATAGGCCAACTTCCACAGCAATATCACCAAGGTGGACCACAAAAAAAAAATTAAGCTCACCGAGTTCAACAAATTTTGAGATGTGATTTCTGTGGTGGTAACCATCATAATGGCCACTGTTCAGCACCTAGTGATGGACAACAAGAAGAAGAGGCCCATTATCTGCAAAACCAAGCCAGACCTCAACAAAAATTTCAAGGAAGCTACCAAGGCTATAGAGGTGGCTCAAGTTCAAATCAGCTTTATGGCTGGAGACCACAAAATTCCAATCCCACTAACACTTCTTTTGTAGGTCCTTCTATAGCAACTCTTACGGAGGTTTTTCAAATAGGGGTCTACAACAATAGCAAGCTCAACCAAATAGAATATCAAATATGGAAGATAATTTAACACAGTTTATGCAGGTATCCATCACAAACCATAAGAACACTAATGCTTCTATTAAAAATCTAGAAGTTCAAGTTGGACAACTAGCAAAACAACTATCTGAACATGGAAGTGTATCTTTCTCAGCAACCACATAGGTCAACCCAAAGGAACATTGTAATTTAATTACAACAAGGTGGGGGACTGTGGTTGGTTTGAAGGATAATGATGAGAAAAAGAATAAAGAATGAGTTGAAAAAGGAAATGAGAAAAATGATGAAGTGGTGACTAGTGAAAAAGTGGAAAAAGAAAGTGGTAAGTGAAGAAGTGATGAAGAAATCAAATGAAAAAACCACTAATAAAGGTAAAGCTATAGTAAACCATCCACCAATTGAGCATCTTCCTTATAGGCATGCTTCGTCAAAGATAAGGAAAGGCAGTACAAGCGTTTTATAGGTATTTTTAAACAACTAAAGATTAACATTCCTTTTTCTGAGGCACTATAGCACATGTCAACATGTGCTAAATTCATGAAGGATTTTCTTACAAAGAACAAAAGAAATGTGGATGATGAAATAGTGGAGCCTCAGCCACAACAATAACGTCCAACATAAAAGATGTTAAAGAAGTGCTCCTGGGAGGCAACCCAATGCTTTTAAACTTTGTCTTAATTTGTGTTACTTTAATCTTATGTGTTATACGTCTGAAACTTACTTTTGAGTCTTTATTCACGAATTATATTTTTGAATTTCTATTTTGGTTTGTTAGAGCTATCATTGCCTAGCCTGGGGATAGGCCTATTTTTTAGGAGGAGGATGAAGACATGACAAATAATGTTGATTATTTCATTGGAGGAAACTGAGCTCCTCAACCATGATCCTCAAGGAGACTGAGCTCCTCAGCCATGATCTTCATAAATTCGTGAACTTGTCTTTATGTTTATTTATCACTTTGTATTAAAATTCAGTACTTTATTACCATATTTATTGTTTTGATTTTTTTTAAAAAACTTACACGAGTTTATTTTAACTAATTTATGCATGCTTTTATATCTTGTTAGTATAGTTATAGACTACAACTCTTTTTTGGACTTAAACAAAAAAAAATCTTGAACATAACATGCTTTGGAAAGAATCAAAGAACTAGTTTTTTTAAAAACTTATTTTTGCATCGGAACACAACAAAAGAATTTTTTTTGAAAACATTGAGAATGAAAAACAAAGAAGGACTTTCCCAAAACACTAATGAATTCAAATGTTTTTGCATGGAGTTGATAAAAGAACAACTTTCGAATAACTGATTTGATTTGAATATGGAAACAGGCCTTAAGCTTTAAAGACTGTGTGCAACCACAAATTTTACATTGAGTGTCCTCATTGATATGTTCTACAGAAAATTTTGCTTAAATTTCTAATTGTCATAACATATGATTCATGGATATGATTTAGGCTTTCTTTCTTTACATTTTAAGCCACTGGCCAAAAAGCTATCCTAATGTATATTATTTTACCATTTGCAAGCGCTTTGAGCCAAACACTTGATATTTTGTTGGAACATTAACCTAGGATAAAAGTTTCCTACCTTACCTTAGGTTAGGAGAGCAAAGGTATTTTGATGGGGATTTCTATCATTTGGTGGCTAATGTGATGCAAATACTTTGTTTTTAATATTGGAATTAAGGGAAAACAGAAAAGATAAAAAAAATAGAAAAGAAAAGAAAAGAGAAAACAAAAAAAAAGTTAAAACAAGTTCTTTATGGATAAAAAAAAAGTCTGAATCATGTACATTTTTTATCATAGTTGTTGTAAATATCTTAATAGAAAGAAGTGATAACTTGGTTTAAACGAAAAAGGGATAGGAAGTGATTGTTCATTTTGAGTTACTAGCTAGATTTTTATGTTTGCTCTCAAGGTATGTTTGAATATCTAGAAAAACCAAGACTTCCTTCAAAACCAAGCCCAACCTTAAAAGACCTATTAATCCATGATGATTATGTAATTTATCTTTGATTTGATGGGAAATGACTTGCAAAATTAATTTATGACATATTTGTGATTGGATTTGAGATGAAACACTTGCATGTGTGAGAATTATACACCTTTGAGAGGTTTTCCTCTGTTTGAATGTATCCATTGTTTCCTCTTATGTTCTTTAGAAACAAAATGTGAATTGATCTTAATCTCATTTTTGGTTTAGTGAATTCCATCTTTGTGCTTTCATTTCTCATTATTGCATTTTGAAAAATATTGTTCTGATCAGTTTGGGGATCGATTCTTTACAAAGCATGTTCATAATTTTTAAGCATATTTATTTTATACTTATATTATTGTTATTTGTAATTTTTCTTTACTTTTCTTGAAGACAAGCAAGATTCTAGGTTGGGGCGAGTTGATAAGTGCCAAAATTCAATTATTTTTGGGATTAAATTGTTAGCACTTATCTTTCGATTGTAATAGTTTTCTTATAAACTACCCTTAAATCTAGTTGTTTTATATATATTGTACATTTACTAATGTTGTTGTTTAAATATGAAAAATTCATCCATGATTTTGTAGGTTTTGAGAGTTTTTTGTTAGATCCAAAAGCAAAGCCAAAAGAAAGGGCAAAATGGTCTTTTCACAAAGATTTTTACCCCAAATTCGCCCAGGCTAGCAACCAGCTCGCTTGGGCTAAAGATCTTACTTCAGCCCTAAGCAAGAAACTCGCCGAGGCGAGTGGATGCCTTCAACAATAAGCAACAAATTTGTCTGCTCTCCTAGGTAGTTTTCTATAAATAGCCATGCATTTTTCAAGGAATGGAGAATCCAGCAGCATTCAATAGTGAAGAAAGCATGCAGAGGCTGAGGAAGAAGAAGGAGAAAAAGAAAAGTGGAGTTGAGGCGTTGTAGAGTTGTGACTGTGGATCACATCCTTCGTCATTTCTCTTGTTAGTCTTGTGCTCTGCGCAATGATCAGTTAGTTTTTCTTAAGGATTGGATGTAATCTTTGTACCCTTATGAATCCCTTTTGATATTATATATGTATGAGTTTTTTCTACTCATTATTGGTGATTTCATTCTACTTGTAATGCTTGATTCTATTTGATCATTAGTGTCATGAAATTGAATCTTAAGTGAGACTGGAAAGTAATCTTTGAATTTGAATTGAATGATTTACTCTTTATGTTACGTTGCTAGGAATAGAGCATAACATTTTGATTGCAAAAAGCACGAGAATATAATTGTAATGTTGGAGCATTTATTGCATATGCGAGAGGGATCGATATTTAGTAAATATTCTTAGGTCCCAATTGCCAGGGATCAACTTGGGATAACTTAATGTGTGCATCAGTAAATGATTCATATCAATTCCTATTTGTCATGAAGCCTGTTTCAAGAGGCAAGATCATGCACTGTATGGACCACTTAACATAGATGGTTGTAAATGAACTGAGTTACTTGTAATTCATATATGTTATTGAACCAAGGTGGAGATTGTTGATTGTTGGATGATGAATGATAGAGTTAGGGTGGACAATGAAATTGGTCATCTTGTCCAATACTCTTGTCTTTTGTATTGGTCATCCAATCTTTTGTAATCTGTTGGATCGTCTAATCACGTAGAAGGGAGCATTCAGTCTGGTGGTTTGTTAACATAGGATGTGTTGTAACTATAACTATGTTTTGTTGTAACCACTTTTTGTTATACATTTAGTTGTTGTTTCCTTTATAAAAAGTTTTATATTGTGTGTTGAGTGAGCTTGAGAGAACTTTTAATACCTCTTCATTTTAATTGTGTTATTCACAATAAACTAACACTTTGCGAGATACCTTTCTTCTTCTTCTATCATCTGAACTTCTCTGTCTGAATAGAATGTCTCAAATCTTCCCAACATTAAATAGGAGCAAATTTGTTATTTCGCTCAAGGCCTATAAAATCTCAGGATCGACCCTTAGTATGAGCAACCATATTAGCTTGTCACAAAACAAACTTCAAATTAAAGTTATAATTAGAAGAATTACAAAACAATCTTTTAGTGTCGATCCCAACTTGGAAACGTTTTCTTCTACTAACTTCAACTTGGCCACCACTAGTTTACTATCCAACTCGAAGGCAATAGCAATAAAACCCATGGAAATAGCCAACTAAAGAGCATGGAGCAATCCTAGAGACTCCCCAATGGTAGCATAATAACAACCATCAGAGACAATAGTTTGAGCAATTACAAATGGACCAAAACAGTCCCTTATGTTAACACCACCATTTTTCAATTACAATATCGAAAATTGGTCTTTTGATGATTATCGAAAGATGAAGATCAGGCATCAATGGTAAAAATTGAAGACAAAGTTGTCAATAATGGAGATCAAAAACCAAAGCAATCAATAGTGGAGATTGAAGACCAAAGCAATTAACGATGAAGATTCACTAGAAACTTGTAGCATTTATGGGTAGTTATAACTAGTACATCATAAATATCATACTTGTATATTGTAATAAGGGTTGAAACTTGTGAACACCCTTATACCGTAAGAACATATTTAATTAGGATTCTTAAGCTCAAGAACCCCTATCCACTAGTCCCTTATTGTTAACACCACCATTTTTCAATTACAATATCAAAAATTGGTCTTTTGATGATTGTCGAAAGATGAAGATCAGACATCAATGGTAAAAATTGAAGACAAAGTTATCAATGACAAAGATCAAAAACCAAAGCAATCAACAGTGAAGATTGAAGACCAAAGCAATTGACGATGAAGATTCACTAGAAACTTGTAGCATTTATGAGTAGTTATAACTAGTACATCATAAATATCATACTTGTATATTGTAATAAGGGTTGAAACTTGCGAACACCTTTATATCGTAAGAACATATTTAATTAGGATTCTTAAGCTCAAGAACCCCTATCCACTAGATCTACTACTATTCTTACTAAAGAATTTTCCATGTTAAAGGTTGGGTTCTAGGGGGAAAACTCTCAAGAACTCCACTTTTTTTATAATAAAAAAAAATAGTTTTTTTTAATGCTATTTGACAAAAAAAAAAGAGAGGTTCTATTTTTTATGTGCAAGTAAAATCCAAGAATCCAAATTGGATTCTACCACTAAAGTAAACAATGACAAAAGTTCTTGCATCTTATGTGGTATCATGGGACCCACAAAAAGTGGTCCAAAACCCAAAATGAGTTATTTCATTAAAGATACTCTAAGTCCCCGCGACGCTCACGGATTGACATATTACTATAATGCTCTCAATCATTTCTTTTCTCTCTGTATAAGTATCTTTCGATGTCTCCTTCTTCTTCCTCTTTCAATGTTCATTTCTTCTTTCGATAACATCTTCTTTTACTTAGTTCATATTATTAATTTGTTTGAGTGCACTTTAATCATATAATTTTAGATTATCAAACCAAATATTAAAATTTAACAAGTTGATCCATGATAAAGAAAGTATCGAAAGGATAAAAGACCTTCAAAAGGAGAATTATCCGCTACCTCGAATATTTCTGAGAACATGTGCAAAAATTACCGAAACTTGTATACCTAATAGATTGTAAGGAATGGAAACGGTGACACGGACAATAAGACTAAAGGAAGCAACGACTCCCATGAGGAAAACAGGCAAAATAGTCAGCTAGTCAAAGATTCGATGGAGAATGCAAAAATTCAAGACTTGAGGAGAGGAAGCAGACCCAAAATAACCAATTCACGGTTAAAGGATTTTGTGTGAAAAAAATCTATAAAGAGAGAGAGAGGTAGAACGTGAAGGAGAGATAGAGAGGTAGAACGTGAAGGAGAGATTTAGTAGGTGAATTTTATTCTTTTCTATCTCATTCCAATTGTGATTGTATCTTTTCCTTCTATTCTTTGTCTGTTTATCATTGGATGATAAATTGTACTATTCCTTCCTCTACTTGTCCTGGAAGTTGATCCAATTCTACAAATATGTGTCTCTGTAAAGATTAATTAACAAAATGTTTGTAAAGATTGATTAATCCAAATTATTGAAATGCTTATTGCATAATGAGAAAAGGGCATTGTTCTTTATAATAGGTTCATTTTTTTAAGAAAGAAAATACGAATGAAAAATAAAAGAGGACTGGGAGAAGGAGAAACGTGAGCACATGGTCAGAGCAGGAGAGGAGAGTATCTTTTGCTAAAGCATGAATAATCAATGTCACAAAGGCCAAAAAGATAAAGGGGACATGATGCTTGAGTTATGGATAAACATTTGCCCCGTTCTTATAACATTGAAAAGCATAACCTAAAAGTTTCACGGTTCAGTTTTATAACATTGAAAAGCATAACCTAAAAGTTTCACGGTTCAGTTTTATAACATTGTCAGCTTATTTAGTTCTCGTAGCATTTAAAAAAAATATTCATTTTTAGTTTCAATAAATTTGTATTTTTTTAAAAAAAAATTCTTGTAAGTCTTTTTGTTCTTATTTAGTCTCTAAGATTGTATTTTTTTTTTTTAATTTTAGTCTCTTAAAAATTTTATTTTTTTCATTTTTAACACACACACACATATAAATAAATAAATATATATATATATGAACCAAATTAAAAAAATACAAATTTATAAGAACAAAAACAACTGTCTGCAACAATTAAAAACACAAATTTATAGGAATTAAAAATGAAAAAAATTATAAAACCAAAAAAAAAAATGTGAATTTGCAAGAAATAAACATTTAAACCATAAAGGTACACATGACACCTCGTATAAATGCTTAAAATGTCAATCGCAAAATGGTCCGATTGTAATCCCACCACAAGTCTTAGGGAACTGGAATGTGTACAAACAGACAAAGTATGGTCCCAAGAGATATAACAGGAAACGCACTTACTATGTGGGCTACAGCTTTAATTCAACTGCCCCTCGACTTGTCATAACAAATTTAGGTGATGCAGGAATATCAGCAGGACGTGTGATGACAAAAAATCAAAATAGTCATTGAATTACAGAAGATATTGAATAACACAAAATCATATACACACAAGCAAGATCAGGTTTCAAAGCCCAATGGAAATCACACTTGTTTTACTCCATCGTATTATTATGCTTAGAGAACATGACGTTGTTCATATTCACTTCACCTTTATTTCTTTGCTAATATTATTTTTATTCGTAAGCATTAAACACAATATTAGAAAGTTTATAGCACTTACACCTCCAGCTCAACCAACTGAGCTAGACCCCGCGATAAATAATGCACAATTCTTGTAAAATCGAGCAATTGGCATGTCAGACAAACAAAAAAAAAAATATCAGATCCACAAAGCTATAAATTAAATGTAGGAAAGACAAAAAAAAAAAAAAAACATTATCGTCAATGTCTTTTTAGCTGCTCTTTGTTTTCATGAGGAATTGATGAAGCTTTAGTGTTAGACTGAGATGGTGGTTGCCGCCTATCTGCGTCACTGTCACTGCCACTGGCTTTTGGCTGGGGCTTGTTAACTGCATTGGCTTTAGAACGGCCATGCGGATACCCTCTGTCCTGAGGTACAACCCGCTCCAAAAACCTGTGTATCATCTCATAACTAGTGAATGTAATAACTGCAGATGGAGTTGTTCTTAATAGATTGGTCGCGCAACCGCGATAAAAGCCTGGAATGCCTTCCTTTTGAAACACCTTCTTAGTACAGTCAATAACCCCTGTATACTGGACCCCAATATTTTTGGCCTGGCCTTGCTCTTGCAGCCGGGATCGTATTACCTGAAAATATGAAATTTTTCAATAGTTAATGTTGGGAAATACAAAGTTGTCACTCAAAGGGATCCTACAGTTATCTTCAATTTAGCCAGAAGGTGGTCATACATACCTCATGTGGATAAGTCATTACAGAGGCAAATACTTTTGAAATTGATGATGCAATGGCAACACTCCCAGGAGTTAGCTTGTCAACGGTTGTGTTGTCTGACATATTGGAATTTTGATGAGGCAACAAATATAACAAAAACAGAAAAATTCACTTATTTCAAGGACTGCAGAATAAATACATAATTCACTGTTAGCATTCATACCTTTTTCTGCCATGTATGACTTGATCTTTTCATATGCTGGAAATTGAATTGCAACATGACTTACGCCAGCCAATGAAGGAACAATGCCACTGTTTCACATTAACAAATATCAGTGTCACAACTAAATACACAGAAACAGACTCAAGCTATCAGGCAGTTCAGTTTATTATTTTTTCCCCTTGAAAAATTGATTTTATACTGTGCAGCAGTTATGATATGAAGGCTGTTTGCATCTCTATTTACTACTCAACTTGGAATCTCATATATAAACCAGGGTAAGGATCAATCAATAAAGATGTATGATTTCATACACTTAATCCACTTAACAACTTCAAATAGAAAATTATTCTCAATGATCTAAATGTTCAACCGTAACATTAATATATAAATAGTGCATACCAAATATTCAAAAATTCAAACAAGAATATCTGAACATCTCCAGTTATTGATATTTTTATTTTGTTTAGAAGAATATATATAGGTACTATCGTACTAGAATTATTTTTTCATCTACATTTCATGTTGAACTGTCTAATTTTTCAAGATTTATCTTACTCTAACGGATTAGCATGTTATTCACAAGAATTAGCTTGCAGTCTTGCCAAATGCAGTTATTTCTATGATGACAGATCTTGATTAAGGAAATAGTTTCTCAAAAATAGATTTTTTCCCTTTCTAAAAGGAAATGCATAATGGTATATGCAAAAATATTAAACGGAACTTATAGTTAATAATGATTTCATAGTGCCTGCAAAAATAAAGGAATAGAAGAAATTTCTCTCTTCTATTAAATATTTTTTCCTCATTTGTTGTACAAACAAACATTTATCAACCTTTGGAAACTCCATAATGTATATAGCCAAAATCATCAACCTTAATATTGAAACAACAAAACTGACCTATATAAGCCTCGTATGCCTTCCTCATGTGTAATCCTTGTCAAAGCAGAAAGAACACTCTTGTAAGGAACAACATCAGGCCTCATTCCTTGTGTCTAATGGTTATCAGGAAAAAATGAATTAATTTCCAATATAGCAAAAACAAGAGCATCTGTCATTATCCATGAATAGATGAAATAAATAACTAATGATAGTAAACTTCATCGAAACTGAACAAGGCATAACCAAGGGATACATACAGATGTATTCTAAACCTAATCTCATCAGAAATATAAATTTAAACATGATAATCTGCATCTTTTCAATCTAACCAAATAGTTGGGACTTGGGATAGCAAATACATCAGAAATATCTAAGAAACTCAAAATTACATTGAAAGAAATAAGATGGCAGATGAATAGGCATGTATTAAAGATTGAGAAATATCTACATTGAGCAGACAAGAACAAGTAGGGGTGTAGGGATGGCAATGGGTAGGGTCTGGGTAGGGTACTATAGTACCCGTCCCAATACCCGGGTTTAAAAAATAGCCGTATCCAGTCCCATACTTGTGCGGGTAGCAACTTTAATTCTCATCCCCATACCCGTTGGGTAGATATACCCATACCTGCACCCGTGACCCACATTTTACTTATATATAAAGTTAATAAATCAATAAAAATATATTAATTAGAAAAATTACTACAAGTAAATTGAAATTTTACTCTTAAGTAATCCAAACATAACATTAAAAGTATCCCCGTATAATACTACCTCCAGTTCTATATATAAGAACCAATTAACTAATTCATCAAGACCAATATTTTCAAAGAATAGTTGATTTGTCAAAATTTTAATTTTATTCCAATACTACCCATGGCATTAAATGGTTTAAGAGGTGGTTATTTTCAAAGATAATTTTTTAACCAATTTTGTCTTCTATTTATATAGTAGTATTAAAAACAAGTAAACATAACATTGATTCGTCCAAACTTAAGTCATAAATAAACAACATTAGAAAATATAATCATCCAACATTAAAAAGATAAGTAAATAATAGTTCAATTCGAAGTCAATCTTAAAAGAATTTGCCAACAAATTCATAAATTTATACATAAAAGTAAATGATAGTTCAATATTCTTAAATAGAATGTAAAACAAATTTAATATAAGGTATGTTGAATTAGGGTTCATTCTTTGGTAAACTGTTACTGTAATCATAAAATTTGGAAGATATAATTATTATTTTATAGAAGAGTATATGTATGATATAAATTATTTACTTTTTTTAAGAATAAACTATTTACTTAAGTAACATTTTAGTTATATTAATATTTAATATATGTGACAAACATGTGCAAGGCAGGCCAGGGTGGGTAGTGTACTATAGTACCTGTACCTGCACCCATCCCCGCAAAAAATCACAGGTAAATACCCGCCCTCATCCCCAGCTCCAATAGACTGGTAATTACCCTCCTCACTTGCAGATACCCATAGGGTTTAAGAACAATAAATGAGAAGATCATAGACTCCTATTTTTACAAATATTTTACTAAGATTACAGACATGAGAAGCATTAACTTACTTGAAGTCTTGTCTTAACAACCCACAATGGATTTGTAGAAATTGCAGTGGCTGCACCAGCACCAGCAGCAGCTATAATATTTCCAATAGTTGTGAGTTCATCGCAACCATCTGTTACAGTATTCCAATGCATCATTAAAAATATAGACGATCATACAAATTTCAATTGCAGATCTGAAGAACCAAAATAATATTTACCACGTGAACGAAGAAGACCCTTTAGTTGCTCATAACTTGTGAAATAAACCTACAATTGGAATAGACTTTATGTTATTTGAAAAGATACGAACTATGAAGAGAAACTATTACAAACATTCAATTAAACAGTAAAAGAAACATTATCCATCTTCTGATATAAAAGTGACTAATACATGCCTTGAAAAAGGATCTTCATGGGCAAAGTACATGCAACCAGTCAGGGAGATTAATTTTTAAATGGTTTTTCATACAAATACAAAGGCATATGTTGCTTTACACTGCTAGGGTGGACAGGATTAAACATTCCTCCAGCAACTCCAGCAAGAAGGCAAAGAGGCAATCACTTAAGATGATTGTTGCTTGTTATAGTACCTCTTCCAACCTCAAAAAATTTAACTTAGTAAGGGTATCATAAAAGTACTCTTAAGAGTGGAAATGCCATGTATGGTCAACAATAATTAAACACAAAGATTTATATCAACCAAGTAGACTTGAATATGAGTATATGACCATACAAATCACTCTAAATAATTTTCTTTTCATAGAGATGCAAAATCTTGTTTGTCTCTAGACCAAAACAGAAGTGGAGACCAAAATAACACTAGATTTTATTATAAAATGAAGCAAACAAGGAAAGTAAAAAAAAATTAATGAGACCAAGAATTTTGTGAACTAGTCGTAATGATTAATGAACAATATATTTCAAAACATCAGTTATATTGATATGACAAATAGGAATTGATATGAAGATTATCATCATATAGCAAGTACCTTGGTGAAGACTGTACCCTAGAGAGGATTATATGACAAATAGGAATTGATATGAAGATTATCATCAGTTATATTTCAAAACAGATGCAAAAACTGGTTTATCTTTAGGCCTAAACTAATGTATTAGCAAACTAGTGGTAATGAACAATATATTAGCTAGTAGCTTGTGAAGAGTGTATCCTAGAGAGGATTATAAGAGAAATAAAAATTGATTGGAAGATTATCATTGGCTATTCATAAGACCCGTGTAACTTCAAATTTTGGGCTTATCAATTATCTCGTCTATGTTTATGTATAGTTTGTATGTATGACATGAGAAGATGGAAGGCAAATGAATGCTTGCTGAAACAACACAAAACAGAAGTACATCCAAACCCTGCTTCACAGAGCCTTGCATCTTTAGTTGCAATAGACATTGATCAATGTAGTTAGAGAGGCAACAGGAAAAGAAACTCACTGCCCAGTTTGGAAGTAATGCCACTATTGTTGGTGAAAGGCCACGGTACATTCCCCTGAAACCTTCATTCCTTACTATATTTTGCAAGCTTGTGATAATGACACTACCTGGGAGAACAACAAAAATTAGGCTCAAGAAACAATCAATCGACAAATGTAAGACAGAATTCATTGATACTACAATATATCATTGACAATTTGAATTAAACTAACATCACCCAGTTTCAACTACATGTTGATGACACAGTCACAAACACTAAACACTCAAAGGAGAAGCACTTCTCTTAAAAAATTAAAGCAAATTCTTCTCAAAGAAACATCAACCTAAAAAACTTCAGTCAATTAATTATCAATGATCGAAAACTTGTCAATCTTAACACAAATTCAAAATCAACCACAACATTGTCAAAGACCTGTTAACTGTGTTTGGATTTGCCTCATATATCGACATTTTCAAATGAAATTGCATCAAACTGTGAGATGTAATGCAAAAGCTACAAATTGTAGCTTCTGACTGGCGCACATCTGATGGCATAAAAAGTGAAACCACACATGAAATAATTCAATGCTTCAAATCGCAGACCACACCAGAATTGCAACATCTCAATTGCACCTCGTGAAGCCATGATTGCGAACAGCATCATCTAACATGTGACCCAACACAACCGTGACTACGATGCAAGTGCAATTTAAGACACAATCTAAAACCCTGCATTCAGCAATCAGCAAAAAGGGGTACCTTTCTGCCCATGAGGAAGGCCATGAACTTGTAGCCTAGTCTTGATCACATCCAATGGGCACACAAATGTAGCCGCTATTGCCCCTGCACGATGCAACTCTCTAGTTAATCCACCAACAGTGAATGTCACACTCGAAATACTAAAACATCAGCAGAGAAGAGACCAAAACAGCAGCAACTGGGAATCAAAAGTTACGAAATTGAGAGATACCCATTAAAACTGAACCCAAAATAGGAAAGAGTTCGAAGCAAAAAAAAAAAAAAAAGGTAAATTACCAGCAGAGGCACCAGCAGCAGCGTTGCAAATTAAAGCCCTAATGTAGAGACTAGCACCAGAAGTTTGATCATTGCTACTCATATTAGAACCTTACAACGCAATTTATCAGAATTGAAGGCAATTAGTTCCTTAGTGTGCAGAAGAACAGGAGGGAATTATTCTCATGGCAAATCTCTATGAACTTGTTTCTTTATATACCATTTCAGTTTCCAAGTGGTGAGGGGAAAAAAAAAAAAGAGAGAGAGAGAGGGTTATGATTTGGGGGTTAACGTGAAGGAAGGGTTTTGCTTATGCGGCGAATTGGTCCAACGAAGGGGCTGCAACGTGTTCTATGGGAATGGGGAAAGTGCGACCGGTCTGGTCTTAAGAGTTGAAAGTTGAAAGACCATGCGAATATGTTGAGTTATTTCCACACTTTTTCTCTCTGGTTGAGTCGTTTCTTCTTCCGTTCTTCTTCCTCCAATACTCTCGTTGAGTTGGGTTGCTCCTTACACTTGAACAAGCTCAGACACCCCCACCAAGGTGGGTCATGCTCGTTTTTCTTTATCAACCAAAATTAATTACACTAATTACATGTTAATCAATCACATATATACTATTCTAATTTATGAAAAATTATATCAAAATTAATTTACTTGGATATAATTATAACTTCCTTAAATAAAGAATTAAATATATTTCGTCCAACTATCATAACATATACCTAAATCAAGTAATATATAATATTAGTAATCGTTTCATTTGGGATAGTTGTGACACTATCATCTAATGGTCGGAGTGCACATTCTCGATTTAAGATACTTATCAATATAGAGACGTATTTATTTCTCTCAACAAGTAAACAATCACATCTTGCAAATCTAATTAGAGAAACAATGTCAATCATTTGGGACCCATGATAAATAGATATGCTTTGGAAGCATTAGATCATTCATTAAAAGATATTCTAAATTGAGATGTTCCATTTGGGGGGAGGGGGGAGTGACAGTATTAGGAGGGGATTTTAGTCAAGTATTTATTGTTGTTCAAAACGGTATTAAGGAACAAATAATGTTTGCATGTATTGTTAAGTCTTTTTTATGGGCTATCACAAAGGTCCTTTATGGGCACAAAGCATTTGATCATTGGAAGATCATAATTTTGCAGAATATATTATGCGCATTGAAGATGGTATTGAACCTACTAAGCATGGTGATATGGTCAAAATTTCCCACCAACTTGCAATGACATGGGAAGGGGAAAGTTCAATACAAAAACTTATACAAGAAACATTTCCCCAATTAGAATCTCATCCTACATGGGATTCATCTTATATGGTACAAAGAGCCATATTGACATCAAAAAATGAGGATGTTCAAAAAAGTAATGACATAATTATCAGTCATTCCCCAGGAGAATAACAGAATTTGTTATCATTTGATGAGGTCGAAGGGGACACACCCAACTTAATTAGCAAGAGTACTTTCACTCGATTTTGCTCCAGGTGGTCTGCCTCTGCATATTTTAAAGGTTAAAAAAGGTGCACCCTTATGTTGTTACAAAACATATACCCTAAATCCAACATGTGTAATGGGACAAGACTACTATGTCATGGATTTCTTACGAACATGTTGGATGTTGAAATTCTAACAGACCACCATGCTGGAAGATGAGTTTTTTTGCCTAGAATTAAACATAAGACAACAAAGAGTGTGGTGGAACTTCCTTTTGTTCTTCTTAGGAAGCAGTTTCTTGTCAAACTAAGCTTTGCAATTACCATTAATAAAGTCACAAGGACAGACCATATCCAATGTTGTAATTTATCTTCCACAACATGTTTTTAGCCATGATCAATTATATGTTGCTTTGTCAATAAGTGTTTCTCAATCTTCCACAAAAATCCATATTAAAGAAGGACAACTTGAATGAGAGGATGGAAACTTCACAAAAAATGTTGTTTTTAAAGAATTTTCTTTGGTTTTCTTTTAACAAATATTCAATAGAATTAGTAATATTGTCTAGGATAGAAAGTTTGAAAAGCTATGGAATATTTGGAAGGATGAGTATTCACTTGGAACAATTTGTCCAATTGACTACACGGTTAGATCAAATTTGTTACTAACAATCTTCATATTATGTCATTTTCAATCCATCAACTGTATTTTTAATTTTCTTTAACATGGGTTCACCGTCTAAAAATTTATTTTGTTGGGTGGGGTTCTACAATGATAACAGATAAAACTCAACTTTGAAAAATGATAAAAGAAAATTATTAATCTCAAATGATTAGTGAGGTTATTTTCAAATCTATATGTACTTTAATTTAATACATGTATATATTTAATTTTAATTTTTCTCGGTTCTAATCAATTCTAACTCGAGGGTTTCTTCTCTATATTAAGAGACTTGAAAATGTAATACCAAGTGATACGTGTCATATTAACAACTTTCATGCAAAACAAAATGTCTTGATTCTTGAGGTTATAATTAGTTCTTTAATTAACTACTTTTAAGCTACACGAAAAACCACCACCCAACATATACATGACATTGTGTGACTAATTTTGTAGTTTTTCAAAAGGCAAGAAACTATGGATGATGTGTTCTACAAAGACTTATGAAAAATCCTTCAAAGGTACATAATTATTCAAATTTAATATTATTGGTTCATTAATATGTTTTCTTACAAGTTAACTAAAAATAATGATAAAATTGACATTTGTTTTCATAAATTGCAGGGAAGCTATAGATTGTCCTGAAATGCATGCACGGTTTGATTTGCCAATTAAGGAAAATATATAATTACCAATTATTATAGTATTGTACATAAATAGTTTTTCCTTTGACGGTTATTAATGCAATATTTTATAACTTTTTTATTTGTATATAATTCAATTTATTTATACTACTGCAACACATACCAATGCATATATGTGATAAATTGAAAAAAAAAATAACTCAAAAAAAGTGATAGCGAACTAGAAATGCAAACACACAGATGCGACGGTGCCTGTGCTTTTGCTAGTATAATAATGTTAATGTGTTTAATTTCATCTCTTTCAAATGTAATGAGAGTTCTTACCGGTGTCATCACCGAAAAAAAAAATACATGAAAGATGGTGAGAAGTCCAAACTTAGTCTTGGAACTTGATAATGAAGGATAAGTCATCCCAAAATTATAATTTTTTTTTATAGAAAATGGAAGTTCTTATCAATATGCATTATTTCCAATATTTTTAGTTAGATTTTAACTTTCTTTTTCTTTTTCTATCCCACAAATATGTTGCAAGTTGTGAGACAAATATTATAGTTGTTGGATTCTTTTGCAATTATCATATGGACCGAAAATTCTTATATAATAGTTTATATATCATCACTTTAATTTTTACCATGAATAGTATATATATATATATATATATATATATATATATATATATATATATATATCACTAATCACTTGATTTGAAATACGTACTGAACAAGAATAATATTTATTTTTATGGTCATTATTTGGTAACTGTTGTGTATTTATTACTAAACTAGTCTGCAACCCGTGCACATGCATGGGTTGTTTGGTAAGCGAGTTTGCAAATGTTGATTAATAGCAAAATAGAGTTAAAGTCAAATACACAAATGAAGTATGGACAAAGCTAATATCGTTAATATTTATATGGAATTGTTTGCTAGAACTACAACACCAAGAAATTTTTTTCAAAATCCCAGACTACAAAGGGCAGTTTAATTACTGTCACTATCGTCCCTATCCTTCTGCCTTCTAATTACAATTTCCCAAATTTTTTCATAATATCTATAGTAAAAAGAGATTTCATCTCCATGATCAAAGTCCATTTCCACAAGAAAATCATACCATGCTTGAACAACGCCTTTTCCACCAATACCAGGGTTCAGGATTTCAATTTTCCATTGCAATGGAGGACCAAATCGCCTTAAGATTGTCATGTGGTGACCACAAGCATTAAGAGGAACTTCTGTACAACGCGGGAGTTTCTGCAGATAGAAAAGAAGTAAAATGAATAAACTGCTAAAAATTTGTTTAAAGAGATTGATCTATGAAATGTCAACTTAGCAGAGGTTCAGGAGCACCGAGCATTTCCTGAGTAAATCGAACAGTCCACATATGCTTTCTGGATGAATGCCTCTGCCTGCCACAACTTTGCCGCTCTAGTGGTGGTATGAAGTGTATGTCAAACACGCATTGATGATCACAGACAAAAAAGTTAATGGTGGTTGACTCGTAGATTTTCAATTCTTTCCTGAAGTTTTCAAGCCCATCTGCCAAATAGACTCTTCCTTTGTGCTGCCTGATCCGTATTTGGTAGATGGCTCCATCATATCTCAGGTGAACAGACTCGAGATACTGCGGTGCCCATTGTGTATGGTAGAACGCTGGAACTTGTATGATGTTCTGCAAAAAAACTGAGAAATGTAAATGCATGTATATGGAACGATAATACTAATAAAAGAATAATCAAAGATGACTTTGTCGTTGTTGAAGGCAGCGATAAATTGCATGGTCAACGGAGGCCGGACAATGGGATATTTCATCTGCAATGACAGAGACATTGTAATTTTAACAGTTTAAGTGTTGATGTTGAAGAAAAGGAGAAAATAAATTTCTGCGGTAAAGAGTAGAATAGGAACAACTTACTTCACTTGATGCTGTTGAAGATGTGCTCTTCATTTTGTGCATGGTGTAAAACTGGAGTTTGCACCAAAAAAAGTGAAACAAGATTTGTAGGAGAAGGTAGGTTATAACGTGTTGCAAAGTGTAGTATTTAATATATGGTTGTTCCCAATGCTATAACTAACGATTGATTTCATCATTGCTCTTGAGTTTAGCGCGGTTGTCAAGAGGCGTGAAGTGGATAGGCGTGAAGTGAATAGGTGCCAAGTAACTGAAGAGTTTTTCTTAAAACCAGAAGCTTAACACCGTTGATATCGTAGGGCATTAACGGTTCAGTTTTTTTTTCATGATGGATATGATCATTGCGCAATTTCTAGAATTCCTTGTTAGCATTGTTTATAATACATAATAGTAGAATATAATAATGATTGGAAGATCAATTTAATAACAGCAGAAAAAAATATATATTGGAAAGTGGCCAAATATGAACACAAATTGTGTTTTGTGTGCCTAGTGAATATCATATGATATTTTTTAATCAAATGATATGTGAAGTATATATACACCAATTTTTTTAAAATAATAATGTCATCCTGCATAACTCCATTTTTTTAACGTGGTCTTTTTTGTAAAATAAGGATGATGTTGTTTTGAGCCAATCAAGCATATGCACCATAATTTGATATATTTGCAGGATTGACATAAGTGAATTTTTTTCATAGTCACAGAAAAGTGGAAGGTAAATTTGATAAATACTCTTTTAAAAATAATTATCATATAAGGAGTAGTAGATGATATAAAAAGAAATTTTAGCCTCAGAGGAATGCTAGATACATTATTACTAGTGATTATTTGAGTCATTAGACTTCAAGAGGCCATAAAAAAACGTAAAAGGAAGAATTTCCAACTTAGTTCTTGTTTAAATTCCTATGTTTTGGAGAAAAACAAACACAATTCTTAGATAGCAGAAATTGAATATATCTGCCAAAAATTTGTATCCAATTTTGATAATATTATGCATGGGTCAGATATATTGAACTCATTTGATGGTAGTTGACTTCGAGCAGCTTTTATTTGTGGACGAAAGGGGGTCATTCTATGATTTCCCTATAAAACAATACAATTGAATATCAACAACATTGTTTAATTAAGTAAAAAACATTTCTAAAGGTGCAATAGGACTATGCTAAGCGGTGATAAATTGCTAAACATTCAGAGGTTATGGATATCTTTGTAAACCAGTTAATAATATAACTATTAAAAGTAAGTTAACTAAATGAAATTATAAATCAAAGATAGAATTATAAACTTGAGCTGCCATATTTTAATGTAGTAACTAAGATTACATACCTCATAATATAATATTTAAGATTGTGTCATATGATCTTGTGCTTAGTTGTATATTAGAATGTACATGAGTAAGATAACAGTTTAGAATTGTTGCCAATAAATAGTAGAATTTATGTTTTTGCAAAATTTAGATTTACCTTGTAAGATTTTTGAAGACCTCTTTAAAAACTACATTGGTAGTATAAGTCATATTTTTCTAGTCTTCATCATGAATAAAATTTTTTAATCATTCCCTTGAATTGACCCTTGATAATGCAACGTGTAATTGTCCATGGCTAAAGACAGGTTTTGGCAAATAAAGTCCAACCATAGAAAGTGATTGGCCCTAAGACTTGTTAATTGTCATTGCATAAGATAACATGATTGGAAATTGCCTTCTTAAAAGTTTAAAAGGCCATGGTGATTGTGAAGGGGACATTGGCATTCTTGGGATGTAAACATTATGGCCAGGATTTTTGCCAAAAATAATTCCAGCTGCAATTACATGTTTGGCTAGTCTTGTAACTACTAATCTAGTACCATTACACAGGCCTTGCGTTTGGTCTAAGTTTCTTAGCAACATTATAGGACTACTGATTTTTAGCTTTATAAAATGATTTGGCAAACCAGATGTATTCAGTGAATTAAGAAATTCAATGGTAATTGATTGGAAATGCCAACTCTCAATGCTTTCTGATTTGTCTATAGAATCAGAGCTTAGGTATTCCATGTGTTTACCTATTATATTTATTTCAGTTAGCATGTGTCGCAGCCTACCCTTTGACGGGAGGGCGACGCGAGACTCACGGGTGCGTCTTCCATGGGAGGAAAATGCGCGGAGTCGCCACCAACGTTTATTCGAGGAAAACGTCGGAAAAACCGGAAAAGACGTGGTCTACGAACTTTAAGTGTGAAAGGTTCGGGAGTTGTATTTACACACGGGGAAGGTATTAGCACCCCACGCGTCCGTCACAAAGGACGACAACCTTTAATCGAGTGTGCAAAGATGACTTCAAATTGTTTTTTCCCTTTTTTTATGTTTATGTCTTTTTACGCCTTTTTTTTGTATTTTTATCTTTTTGTGGTCGACAAGGGTGTTTCCCTTGCTCCTACATATTCCTCAATTGTGATAAGGAAATTAGACCTACGTAGTTCTTTGAGAACTAAACGTTGGTTAAGTTGTTTTTATCCTTTTTTGCAAGATATATTTTTGATTGAATAAAAGGTCATTTAAGGCGTTGGACCATTAAACGATCTTTCGATTCTTTTGAAAGGAGAGAAAACATTAAGGCATTGGACCATTAATGATCTCTTGTTTTTTTGAAAGAGGTGACAAAGCTATGTGTTGTTTTTTAGGCTATTTAAATCCACGTCTAACCAATAAAAGCGAAAAAGACCATTTCAAGGCGTTGGACCTTTAAAAATGGTTTTTAGGTGATGAAAAAAAGCTTGGTTTATGAATTGGTTTTAGCCTTACTTTCACTTTGGTTATTAGTCAATTCAATTGAGAAAGAAACTCCCAAAGAAAAAATGTCCGATTGATTTTTTTATTTATTTTATCAAAAGATATATTTTTTTATTATTATATTATTATTTTGCCTCTTTTTGGTTTTAAACGTGGTTACGGCGTGAAAGATCGGTCGGATTTTATTCTAACGGAAATTAAAAGATATTACAACTCAAATGATCGGTGGAAATTTATTTTATTTTTGATTAGGAGAGAAAATGACTTAAATAAATGACTAAAGCACATCAAAAAGGGGTACAGAAAGTAAATGAAATAAAAATAAGAGCACGCGAAACAAGTGGGGACCACTAAGGGTACATATAATGAATTGAAAAGTTCGATTTCGGGAACTTACCGATTGAAGATCGAAGAACGAACGAAGAACGGTGGAAAATCTTCGCGAAATCGCCCACGAAAACGTCTCGGAAGCATTACGGAAGTGCCTCGGCTTAGATTTTCTTCATGAAAACAATTTTTCTCACTAATTTTAAGTGATTCTCAGATACCAGGAGGGTTTAACCTTTTTGTTGCCGCCCAGCTCGCCTAGGCGAGCTGGGTTGCTTCCACCAGAAGGCACCGCCTTCTGTTGAAAGATCCTGGAAGGCCCAAGTGGGCCTGATTGCTATTTGCACACCCTTTTTTTACTAAATACACCCCCTCTACCCTTTTTACTGATTCTTTTTCAATAACGTTACAGAACTTTACGAATTACGTAACGATACTTGTTTTCTTTCCGTAATGTCACGAAACCTTACGGATTACGCAATCGTCCCCTTTTTGGCTTCCGGAATGTTACAGAACTTTACGGATTGCGCATTAACACTTCCTTTCAACTCCCGACATGTCACGGAACTTCACGGATTGCCTAACAATGGGTGTCAAGTACCTCGAAGTGGTCAAGCGAAGGTCGTGCCCCAACAAACAAATGGTCCCCGGATGAAATTAGGGTATGACAGTTGCCCCTCTTTACTTGTCTTTTATTGGAGATAAAAGGGAAGTAAAGATAAGACACTAATTTCGTTCGAGCGGAACATCATTCAGCCGATCAATCTTCCCGCCAGCGGAACCTGCAAAAATTTTGAAAATTATTAGCATCGAATGACCAACATCATCCTGATATCGCCAAATTCGTTCCTCTCGATTAACGAAAGGCGCGGATGACCATAAGGTATTTCCGCATGTCAACGGGCTCGCCGCCTCTGGATGATGAAAGGCGCATAATGACCATAACTTGTATCTGCATGCCATCGGACACGATCGTATCTGGATGGCAAAAGGTGTGCGGAATGACCATAATTTGTCTCCGCATGTCATCGGGCTCGCCGCCTCTGGATGACAAAAGGGTGCATAATGACCATAATTTTTCTTTGCGTGCCATCGGACACAATTGTCTCCAAATGGCGAAAAGGTGTGCGGAATGACCATAATTTGTCTCTGCATGTCATCGGGGTTGCCGCCTCTGGATGACAAAAGGGCGCAAAATGACCATAATTTTTCTCTGCGTGCCATCGGACATGATTGTCTCCGAATGGCGAAAAGGTGTGCGGAATGACCATAATTTGTCTCCGCATGTCATCGGGCTCGCCGCCTCTGGATGACAAAAGGGCGCAGAATGACTATAATTTGTCTCTGCATGCCATCGGACACGATTGTCTCCGAATGGTGAAAAGCTGTGCGGAATGACCATAATTTGTCTCTGCATGTCACATGACCTCAGGGTCAGTATGACAGAGATTGTGGGGCAGTCTACAAAAGCGAGGCTCTTGCTCCTACGTATCCTCAATGAGGAACTCAGACCTATGTAGTTCTGGATAACTGTGAGACTAAAATAGTCTCGATATTTTCTTCACTAAAAATACGAACATGCTTTAGTAAAGAGACAAAACTTCCAACTGATCAGAGCAACATATGCTTTTTGGATGAAAAACAATGTGTCTACCGGGGAAGGAGAGTATGCTGATGAAATTTTTTCATAACCATAAATGAGATTTTGGATGTTAGCATTTCGCTTCTAAATGACCATTTAGAGGAAACACTGGGTTCAACAAAAATAGAAGAAAATCACTCAAAGTGTATCAATCTCACACGGGTAAGTGTTTCATCCTAATTCCGAACCATAGATATGTCATGACTTGATTTTGCAAATCATTTCCTATCAAATCAAAGATTACATGCGTGATCATGGATCAATAGGATTTTTTCTTGGGAATGGGTTCTTTTGGTGAGAACTTTGGCTTTGAGTGTTTTTGGCCTTTTCCTTTTCTATTTTGTTTAGTGTGAGGTGAACAAGTCACCGACGCACAGGATTTTGGTTGGCAATCAAAGGGAGAGGACCACTTTAGATCGTGGTTTCCTTTCTTTTCTTGTTTACTTGGTGACAATTATGTATTGTTCAGATATTGTCTGGTCCAAAGACCTTTCTGCATATTTCTTCTGTTTTCTTCCAATCTTTGATCGGGAATTTTCTTTCTTCTCCTTTTTTGCTTTCTCTCACTCTTTGATTGAGAAATTTCTCTTTTTGCTTTCTTCCGATTCTTTGATCGGGAACTTTCTTTTCTTCGTTTTCTTCCGAGGGCAAGGTTTATGGTAAGTTGGGATTTTGGCTCAAGGCTTGTAGAACGGCTGGACATGGTATATGTCAGGGTTTGGCCAGGGGTTCGGGGATAAAGGGGATGTCCCACATTATTTCCACGATACACATGCAACAATGATGATTAGGAAATTTTATGCAAAACTGGTCATGCATGCACCTATGTGGACACTCAAGCATCAAGTTTTTATGGTCATGTGATACTAGGGCTCAGGATTCATTTTCTCTATTTTAGTCAACCCTGTGTTTCCAAAATATGTTCTTTTATCAATTCATGCATTCATCCGAGTCTATTTTGGGCGTTCGGGAAAATTTTCACAGCATTCACTCTTCAGGTGTATTCACATTTTTTCAAAAACTGGTTATGGTCATTGAAATTTTTTGCAAAGAAAAGCTGGAAATTATCTCCTTTCAAAAGCATGTTGGTTTTCTTAGCTAGACAACTTTTTCTTCCCTTTTTTTCTTTTTTCTTTCTTTTCTTTCTCTTTCTCTCCCTTTTCTTTTTCTTTCTCTTTCTCTTTTTAAGTTATTATCATTTGTTCATTTCCTCTCCTTTTTTCTTTTTCTCTCTAAAAAGATCGTGCAGATGGGGGTGCACACCAACTACTTACGTCTAACCGCAAGATAAACGAAAAAATGCATGAAATGGTAAGTCGCAAAAAACGGTGACGAAATAACTGAGAGCCATAACGCCAAAAATTCTAACAGAAACAAAAAGTAATAACAGTAACGTTAGTAATCATATAGACAATAACAGAAACAGTAATGCCAATAGCAATATAGACAATAACAGAAAACAGTAATGTCAATAGCAAAAGTGCGGTGACCTCGGTCACGTGGCTTCGCTTCCTCCCAAGAAACCGAGCAAGTCCATCATTTCTTCATCCATACGAGCCTCCTCTACCTCACCGGGGGATCCTGCAGGCTCCTCCCCTGCCTGGGCCTCGGGCCAGTCTCCGGGCCATGCGACCTCAGCCCCAAACTGCTCTGGAGTAGGGCATGCAAAAGGAGCGAAACCCTGCCCCTGCTGACTGAGGCTGAATCGGTAGAGACACTCATGTATCTGCACCTGCCCCCGGTGGTTGGCCGCCTGCTGGCGAACCAAGTGTTGTAGATAACGCTCCATGCCTAGTGATCCAGCGGGATCGGCCTGATGAGGTGGTGGCAGTGCGTCTGTGGCCTGATGTGCATCATGCTGTGCCTGCCTAGGCGTGCAGTACTTCTCGATGAAGGCCTGAGTGATCGGCGATCGGATCACCTTACTGGGGGTGACGGGAACCCTGAATGACTGGCAAAGGCCCGTGATCAACGCCGGAAACCCCAAGGCCCTGTTAGACTTATTCAGATCTAGAGGGTGCCTGGTGGGAGGCATACCTGCAAACAAATAGATGGCGTCAGCAATCACCTGGGCCACGTGGACGCTCATCCATGTCAGGATGGCGTACACCAACTGGCACTTAGGCAGAGGGAGATCGGAGTTATGATCGCTAGGCAAGACATTGCTGAGCAGCAGTGTCATCCAAGTCTAGGTCAAAGTGGTCATGCTGGTGCGCATGATCTGTACCCGCCTCCCTGCAGCGTTCCGGGCAAAATCCTGCCTCGGTGTGCATAACAGCTGAGCAATGGCCTCCTCGTCGAACCTGTCGACCCTGTTCCTCCTCTAGCCAAACTCACACTGCTGGTCTTCCTCCAAAACTAGCGGGTCACCCAGGAACTGGCTGAGGGCATCTGCGTCAAAGGGAATCCACTGACCCCTCACCCATGAACGCATGTCTCGCACTCCCTCCTCTGTGGGCCAAGCATTAGCATAGAACTCCAAGACTATCTCTGGGTCAAACTTAGCCATGGGAGTCACCAGCGACGTCCAATGTCTGCGAGCTATCTCCTCCTGAAAGTCCGTATACTCATCCTCTCTAAGCTGGACGTGCCTCTCTCTGTGGAACGACCATCCTTTATCTCCTCCTGAAAGTCCGTATACTCATCCTCTCTAAGCTGGACGTGCCTCTCTCTGTGGAACGACCATCCTTTGATGGCCTCGAAGCGCTGCTGGTGCTTGGCGCTCCAGAAACAGTGGCTATCAAACTTGGGGGCAGCACTGGACCCTTCCGCTACAGTTTCTCTTCTAGACCTCTTCGTGGAAAGCTTTTTCGGAGCCATTTCTGGGAATTTAAAGGATACTAGGCTGCCTCCCAGCTGCACTTTCCGCTTGTCCAGAGCTGGGCATGGGACGATGATCTATCGATCGTGATCCTAGCCTCTACTTGCTCCGTCCCAAAGTACCTGAAAGCAGGAAATGACATTGCGCAACAAACTGTGGCCGCATTACTGTTTACCTTGATTGGTCTCTGCCTCTGGATCCGGCCCGACATCTAACTATTGCCAAGACGATTCTGCTCCTGTCATAAGATAACAAAATATGCATGTGTATGTGTATGCATGAGCGTTTTCAAATGCAATAATCCTTTTAGTGAAAGCTGGTCAGGTTCAGTTTTAATTAAGCGCTTGGGGCATCCCATGGACTGAGCGAAAAGGCTCAGGTAATCAAATTCTGGACATAGTTTGAGACACAAAGTAAGGACCGGAACCTCAATCCCATGTTCTTTTCTTTCAAAAGACTGCGATGAGAAATTACAGAGGACATGAATCCCTGGGGGAAACCAAGAAGGACAAACAAAAATAAAATAACATGCAGCGACTTCCTCAAAAGGTATCTCCTCGCCATCCATGTTGGAGAGCACCAGGGCTCCTCCGGAGAAAGCCCTTTTTACAACAAAAGGCCCTTCGTAGTTCAGGGCCCACTTCCCTCTGTTGTCTTTCAGAGCTTGGGAGACTTTCTTCAACACCAAGTCCCCTTCGCTGAACCTGCGCGTACGTACTTTCTTGTCAAAAGCGTTCTTCACTCGTTTTTGATACAAACGTCCATGACTCATGGCGGCCAAACGCTTGCCTTCTATGAGATTATGTTGATCGAAATGTGCTTGGGCCCATTTCGATTCCTTTAATCCAGATTCTGTCAAGATTCTTAATGACGGGAATTCCACCTCAAACGGTAGCACAGCCTCCATTCCATATACCAATGAAAACGGTGTTGCCCCGGTTGACGTGCGCACTGAGGTTCGATAACTGTGTAACGCGAATGGGTGCATCTTGTGCTAATCTTTGTATGACACGGTCATCTTCTGGATAATCTTCTTGATATTCTTATTGGCTGCTTCCACGGCTCCATTCATCTTTGGTCGGTAGGGCGTGGAATTGTGATGTTGGATTTTAAACTCCTCGCACATTTCCCCCATCATCTTGTTATTCAAGTTGGTGTCGTTGTCCGTGATAATCTTCCTCAGCAAACCGTATCGGCAGATGATTTCCCTCTTAATGAACCTAACCACCACACTCCTGGTGATGCTAGCGTACGACGCGGCTTCGACCCACTTAGTGAAGTAATCGATTGCCACTAGGATGAAACGATGTCCATTTGTAGCTTTGGGTTCTATGGCCCCAATCACGTATATCCCCCACATGGAAAACGGCCAAGGCGCGGCCAAGACATTCAAAGGCAGGGGCGGAGCGTTGACATTGTCTGTGAATGCCTGGCATTTGTGACATTTCCTCACATGGAGACAGCAATCGCTCTCCATGGTGAGCCAATAGTAACCCACCCTTAAGATTTTTCTAGCCATGGCGTGCCCATTAGCGTGCGTACCAAAAGAGCCCTCATGGACCTCCCCTAGCATGTTTTCTGCTTCTTTAGCGTTCACGCAGCGTAGCAGAACCATGTCATGGTTTCTCTTGTATAGTATGCTTCCGCTCATGAAGAAGCTAGCCGCCAATCTCCTCAATGTCCTTTTGTCGTTGTCGGAAGCCTCCGGTGGGTACTCTTTGCTTTCAATGTACCGCTTGATATCGAAATACCAAGGCTTACCGTCTCGTTCCTCTTCCACCCGACCATAATGTGCAGGTTTGTCGCGACACCAGAACTCAATGTATAGTAGGTCCCCGTACGATGTTAGCTGGAACATGGACGCCAAAGTGGCAAGTGCATCTGTCATTCGATTTTCTTCTCGGGGAATGTGATGGAAGGAGATCTCATCAAAGAAACCAGCCAATTCCTTGATATAGTCTTGGTAGGGTATCAGCTTAGGGTCTCTAGTTTCCCATTCTCCTCTCAGCTGGTGAATCACCAGTGCTGAGTCCCCGTACACTTTGAGTAGCTTGACATTGGAGTCAATCGCTGCCTGGACGGCCAGGGCACATGCTTCATACTCATCCATATTGTTGGTGCAGTCGAACCCTAGCCTGGCTGTTAAAGATATACATTGATTGTCCGGAAAGACCAATACTGCTCCAACGCCATGGCCTAGAACGTTTGATGCTCCATTAAACCACACAATCCACTTGTCCCGGTCCTCGTCTACCTTTTCCTCAAACAAGGCCATGATGTCGTCATCCGGGAATTCGGGATGCATGGGTTGATAGTCGTTGAGAGGCTGCTGAGCCAAATAATCTGCCAAGACGCTTCCTTTTATTGCCTTTTGGGTGACGTAGACTATATCGAACTTGGATAGCAAAACTTGCCACCGGGCGATTCGCCCTGTGAGAGCAGGCTTCTCAAAGATGTACTTAACTAGGTCCATCTTGGATATCAACCAGGTGGTATGGCTTAGCATGTATTGTCTTAGACGATAGGACGCCCAGACTAAAGCACAACACGTTCTTTCAAGCAGGGAGTAGTTCTTTTCACAGGCCGTGAACTTCTTACTCAAGTAGTAGACAACGCGCTCTCTCTTCCCAGACTCGTCATGTTGCCCCAGCATACATCCCATCGACTCGTCCAAAATCGTCATATACAAGATGAGAGGCCTTCCGGGTACCGGCGGCATAAGCACGGGAGGGCTCATGAGACACTGTTTGATCCTTCCAAACGCCTCTTGACAATCCTCGTTCCAGTGGACGGATTTGTTTTTGCGTAAGAGTTTGAACAATGGCTCACAAATAGCGATGAGCTGTGATATGAATCTGACAATGTAATTCAAATGTCCCAGGAAACCTCGGACCTGCCTCTCGGTATGGGGTTCCGGCATCTCAAGGATGGCTTTCACCTTTTCGGGGTCCACCTCTATCCTTTTCTGGCTTACGATGAAACCTAACAATTTCCTTGACTTGACCCCGAAGGTGCACTTAGCGGGGTTTAACCTCAATTGATATTTCCTAAGCCTTTCGAACAACTTCCGCAAGTTGACAAGGTGTTCCTCCTCGGTTTTAGACTTGGCAATTATGTCGTCCACATAGACCTCGATTTCTCGGTGCATCATATCGTGGAACAAAGCCACCATAGCCCGTTGATAAGTTGCCCCGACGTTCTTGAGTCCAAAGGACATCACCTTATAACATAACGTCCCCCACAGGGTGACGAAGGTAGTCTTTTCCATATCCTCCGACGCCATTTTTATCTGATTGTAACCGGAGAACCCATCCGTGAAGGAAAACAAAGAGAAATTGGCAGTATTATCCATGAGGATATCGATGTATGGCAGAGGAAAATTATCCTTGGGACTGGCTCGATTCAGGTCCCGATAATCTACACACATTCGCACCTTCCCATGCTTCTTAGGGACTAGTACAATGTTGGCAACCCATTCTGGGTACCGAGCGACAGCCAAAAAACCAACGTCAAATTGTTTCTTTACCTCTTCTTTTATTTTCAAGGATGTCTCGGGCTTCATCCTCCTCAGCTTTTGTTTTACCAGGGAACACTCAGGATTTAGAGGTAATCTATGCTGTACGATGTCCAAACTCAAACCGGGCATATCTTGGTATGACCAGGCAAAGATGTCTTGGTAGTTTTTTAGCAGGGCCATCAATTCTTCACGGATGGGTGCGGTCATACCCGTCCCTATCTTTACTTCTTTTTCCCCACTGTCGGTTCCTAAGTCCACTAGTTCCATCTCTTCTTGATCAGGCCTCATCTCTTGGTCCTCATGGGCGACTATCTTCTCTAACTCCTGGGAAAGTCCCACATCTTCGTCCTCTTCACTCTTCGTCTGATCCGTTTCTTGCTTGAAATCGATGGTTGGGTCCCAGGTATTAGTACCTTCAAGGGACTCGTTGTCGGATCTGGCGTTTTAAGCGTAAAGAAATAAACATGCAAATGAATGAGAATGGGTAGAGACGCAGGAACAGATGAAGAAAGATCTTTATATTATAAATTCAGGAACAAAAGACATAAAGCCTTAACAAAATAAAACTCTAAAGCCTAGGCCCAACCGTAGAGTTTAAGAGCCACAAAGGGTTACATTATGCTTGTCGCGTAAGTGTCTGGGCGCTCCTCTACTCGCCAATTTCCTAGTCGGAAACCAGGAGGGCATGGCCGTACCAAATCCGACCCACTCGGAGAGTCATCCTCGCATATCACAACGACTTGGCCTTCGTGTCCTAGACCCGCGCTTATAAAGCTCTTACTGATGTGGCAGGGCGGGCCCCCTTCGACTTTTCGTCCCAATTGCGAACCTTGGCTTCCGCTCTTCCTTCCTGCGACACTTTTCCTTATGTCCGCATGCGTGGGTTTATAGCCTAACCCAAACTTCCCACGGTTTCCTCTGGTGCTTATCAGGCTGGTTCTGCTGCCGTTGTTCCTGCCTAAACCCATTCCGGGTTCGTAACCATTCCCCAGCATCACCTGGGCCACCATCATTGCCGTATTGGACAGGCAAGGTTGCCCAGAGAAGGAATCTATGGAGGCAATGCTTACTACCTCAAAAGATTGGAAGGCTGTTTCTAATGACTCCTCCGCAGCTTCCACATATGGCATAGAGGATGGGCAACTTACCAAGATGTCTTCCTCCCCCGACACAATAACCAAATGCCCCTCTACTACAAACTTCAGTTTTTGGTGGAGTGTAGAGGGAACGACTCCCACCGAGTGGATCCACGGGTGTCCCAAAAGACAGCTGTAAGCCGGGTTAATATCCATTACTTGGAAGGTAACCTGACAGGTATGGGGGCCTATCTGTACAGGGAGGTCGATCTCTCCCCTAACTTCTCGGCGGGTGCCGTCGAAGGCACGGACCACCATGGAACTTGGCTTTAGATAGGAAGCATTAAACGACAATTTCTCCAACGTGCTTTTAGGCATTACATTTAAGCTGGAACCATTATCGATGAGTACCTTGGCCACGACGTGGTCCATGCATTTGACTGACACATGCAAAGCCCTGTTATGCGCTCTCCCTTCGGCAGGGATTTCTTCTTCGGTGAAGGCGAGATAGTTGTTGGCGGTGATGTTATTGACGAGTCCTCCAAAGCCTTCTACAAAGATATGTTGGGCTACATGAGCTTCGTTCAAGACCTTTACTAGCAAAGCTCGATGAGGCTCAGAGCTCATGAGCAGTTCCAAAAGAGAGACCCTGGCCGGGGTTTTGTTGAGCTGCTCAATGACCTTGAACTCACTTTGCTGAATAATGCGAAGGAACTCGCTTGCCTCCTCTAGCGATACTTCCTTCTTGCCACAACCATCCTTTTTCTTCAAAAGACCTTTTACTGGATTATTCTCGTTCGAAATGAGGATCATTTTGTCATCCTGTCCTTCCGTTATTTTTGCCTTCCCTTTAACGTTTGCGGGTTGTGTCGGTAGGTCAGGGGGTGCAAACACGCGACCGCTGCGGGTCACGCCGCTCAGCCTCGTGATATTGGTTACCTTGGCTGACAACGAGCTGATGTCGGTGGCCTCTTCCTTCCTTTTGCTTGGAGGTGCATACCTCCACGGAACTGCGTGGCTGTTTCGGTATGGAAACAGAATAGGTTTAACTACCGAAGGTATCGGGGGGTTTGGGGAGTTGCGTCTCTGGTGAAATATACCACCAAAGGCTTAGGCCTTTCAAAACTTCTCTCATCTGCAAACTGCATACATATATGCTGCTCTTCACTCCCCTCATCGCCGACTTCCAGTCGGCCTCGATCTATGTTGGGACAGGTCCTCCATTGCTAAACATGTTTCCATGTTATGTAGCTCGCCGGGATGCATCAAACAAGAATCCTCTTCATGCCCACCGTGGGGAATTACGCCCCCCTTTTGTAGGGCCTCGTAGAAAAACCTCCTGGGGGTCGTCACATTCTTCAAAGGCTTGGACCTGCGTGGCCTACCCGACTCGACGGCATTAACTGCTCCCCCTCCATGATTGACGAGCGAGTTCGTTTTCATGTTGGGTCGGTCCTCTTGAAACGTCAGCCATCCGATGTCTATCAAATGTTGGACCTTGTATTTAAGGGCCAGACATTTTTCGGTGGAGTGGCCCGGGGTTTTCCCATGGTATGCACAAGTTGCGTCAGGGTTATACCACTTTGGGAAAGGAGGTTGGTAGATCTTCCCGGGAGATATCACAACCATCTGGTTGGCGATGAGGGATGGCAGGAGGTCTTCGTACGTCATTGGGATCGGGGTGAATTCTGGAGTTGGCCTTGGGGGAAAGTTCCTCATTGTGTTGGGACTGGCGCCAAAGTGGGCGTTGTCGGCCGGGTGAGTCGGGGTTGGAGCCGGAGCTTGGGGGTCCTCCTCTGGATGGGCACGGGCGCTCTAGGCTATACAGGTGCTGAATTGGAAGAGTCCCCAGTGCGAGCTAAGAAGCTCGGGTGATGTTGCGCGTACTGATGGGTACCATGAGAGGTCTGCGGTTGCTTGACCCATGCGGGCGTTGAAGTGACGACATGGGTATCTCCTTCCTTCCTTTTTTCCCCAGTTGCTCCGATCCTCCTAGCATTGGTACTTGTGGAGGAGACGTAATCGAACTTCCCTCTCTTCAAACCTACTTCAATTCTCTCCCCGGCGAATACCAAGTCTGCGAAGCTAGAGGGCATGTAGCCCACTAACTTTTCATAGTAAAACACCGGCAAGGTGTCTACCATCATGGTAATCATTTCCTTTTCGACCATGGAAGGGGCCACTTGTGCTGCCAGGTCTCTCCACCGCTAAGCGTACTCTTTAAAGGTCTCACTTTCCTTTTTAACCATGTTTTACAGCTGAGTGCGATCAGGAGCCATATCGGAATTGTACTGATATTGCCTAAGGAAGGCAGTAATCAGATCCTTCCAAGTACGGATTCGGGAAGCTTCTAGATTAGTGTACCAAATGACCGCGGCTCCAGCCAAGCTATCTTGGAAAAAGTGCATTAACAACTTTTCATCCCTAGAATGTGCCCCCATCTTGTGACAATACATCTTGAGATGGTTCTTAGGACAAGTCGTCCCTTTGTACTTGTCGAAATTAGGTACCTTGAATTTTGGGGGGATGACAACGTCCGGTACCAAGCAAAGATCCGCCATGTCCGTGAATGGATAGTCGCCAAAGCCTTCAACAGCTCTCAATCTCTCTTCGATGAGATCGAGTTTCCTTCTTTCTTCTGTTGCCGGGGGTGGTCCTTCTGTAGAAAAGAATAATGGCTGTGCTGGGAGGTTGGGCCGAGGCAGTATGTTGGGTGCCAGCACCTCGATGGGGACCGGGGGGTAGAAATCGACGTCTCCTTGGGCATACTCTCTATGATCCTCGTGAACCTCGTCTGACTGTCGAGGAGGCTCCCCTTCAAGGACAGGGGAAGGGACATGACCCGCGTCATCACGCATGATTGGTGGTGTGTAATTAGGTGGTAATCCATAAGGGTAAGCCACCCGGTTGTATCCCAAATGGGGGTTGTTGATGTGCCCCAGTGTGCTCCTTTCTCGTCCTACCACGTTTGGGAGAGGATGGTGCGCGGTAGCTGGGAGAGTTGGGCCTGCTTCGGTAGCCGAACTAACAACGGCAGCGGTGGCCACGTTATTCTCCATGAGTTGTCTCATTCCTAACATGACATCCATCATGGAAGCCATTTGCTCTTTCAACACCGACATGTCGGCTTTCATCTGTTCCTGTATCTCCTCTTGGTCACCCATCATCCTAGATTTGGATCTGGTGCGATAGGGATGCCTTGGGGCGCGTTTAGTTATGGCGTTTTTCCTAAAAAACCAAACGTAAGGAGTGGGTAAAGAAAAATGAATGCATGCTAGAGATAAAATGTGGGAGTGATTTGATTCGCACTGATCTTTGGAGTAAAAAACACGGGATAAACTCATTTTATTCAGAAAGTTATAACTTGTCAAGATCTGAGTGACAATACAAACTTCCTTGCGGTTTCTAATTATATGGGCTATTAAATCTATCATATGCTGACAATAGCTGAGAAGTCCGTGGATCTCCTCGGGGGCGGAGTAGGTATCCGCCATTGCTTTGGCCTTGGCTAGCAATCGGGGAAGTTCTTGACTCCCGTTCAAAGTAAGAGCAAATTGGTCCATCCATGTTGTTGCCTCTCGATGTAATGAGTCGATCACCCTTCCTCTAGCCTCTTTTTCTGCGTATACTCGGGCATACTCGTCCGCCACTCTGTGCTCGTGGGCCGTGGCTAGGTTTAATTCTTCTTGGTACTTGCTGACGATGGCTAACATGTTGGTCTTTGTCTCGCATAAACGCTGAGACAAGTTTCTTTTGGACCTTGAGCAAGCAGCTAACTCCTCTTTCAAGACCATGCTATGTGCTCGTGATTGGTCTCTCTCTTCCCTTCGAAGCTTGAGCTCATTGTTGCTGCCCCACAAAGCTCCACGGAATTTGTCTCGGCCATGCTCTTCCTTGCGAGCCCTCTTGGTTTCTTGTTCAAGGGCTCTTGCGGTAGTTGCATTTTCTTCTCGTAACTCGGCACACTCTTTCCAGACGTCTGTAGCGACTAACTTGAATTTTTCTTTGGCGAGTCTTGCTTTTCCTAGTTCAATTTTTAGAGCTCGGACTTCTTCATCCTCTTCCATAGCTTCGAAGTTCTCCTCGTTGATAATTTTCAACTTGGAGAGCCAATCTAACCCTCGTGTACGAACTTTCAACTATTCATGATAACCACCGATGATGCCATTACGGATGCCCCTAAGTTCTTTATCTTTCCTTAACGGGCTTTCCCATGCCTTGTGGACTCTTTGTATAACCTTGAAACTTTGCGTGCCGAAATCTCTCACAAGGAAAGGAGAAAGGCTCTCTTCCGTCGGTGCTCCCCTCATGGGGTACCCTAACTGTCTTATAGCAAGTGCGGGATTGTAGTTAATACAACCCCTAGTCCCTATCAACGGAATGTTTGGGTACTCCCCACATGAGAAAAGAACTCCCTCTTTTCCTTCCTTCCATCAAGGAAACCAGTTGATCGTTCTGCCTCCTATCCCAGCCAAATGTTGGTCCCAATCTACTCTTCTCTTTTCGACACACGAGCGATGGCTTCGGAGCGGACATGGGTGTCTTATGCCTTGTTGGAATAGGTGCGAAACCAAGATAGCTACCACCGGGGTCTCTTTGCTATGGTGATATGCAAGGAAAGCATCAATTGCGGCTAGGTCCACCAAACCGTTCACGTTTGGAAAGAGGAAAACCCTAAAGATTAGCAATGCTAATACATCCATAAACGGGATCCATTCCTCTTCATTCGCCATATCCCTTGCCTTGCCTTCTAAGTACTTCCATGGTAGGCCCACTACGCCGTTTCAAGTTTTCTTTACACGATCCAACTCCCTTGCCGAATCCCTGACCACAACTGCAATCTTGCTCAAGGAAGGAAGAAACCCGGAGAAAAGATACGGTTTTCTTCCCCCAAGAGGACATCCTAGAATCTCCTCAAATTCTTCAACAGTCGGTACTAGTTGGAAGTCTCCAAACGTGAAACATCTCAAAGGCTGGTCATAGTATTGGGTGTGTGATGCAACGACTTCCGTGAATATCTCTGCTATGGTCAAATCTAAAATCTTTCCGTACGCCTTTCGGAAGGCTTGCATTTGGAGAGGTCCCATCAATCGCCCCAACTCCTTAAGGCTGGTGACATCTAGGCCCTTAATCTTGACTTGATAGAACCTTTTTCTAGTTTGATTTGTTCCCATGTTTTACTAAAGTGAAACAAAAATCCAGTGCGAATCAAAACTCTGACATCTATCATGGGTGGAATGGATGAATGCATGAAGAAATGCATGACACAGACACAATTTTATGAACACGGGAGCCCGGGAAATTGTCTCCTTCTTAGATACAACATTTGGACAGCACGGCGCCCGACGTATGTATTTAAGAAGGCGACACGGACCCTTCGTTGGTTTGCCAAAGTGAGGGGATCAAGACGAAACCCGTGCATGATGCATATGCGAAAGGCACAACACGGGGATGTACATAGTACGACAATATCCACAAACAAATATAATCAAAGGGGTACACGACATTTGACTACATGCATGGTAGTGCAAAAATGGCACGTAGCGTGTTCGCTCTGTGCCCCTATTTTAGGGACCTACATGGGAGGGAGCTAAAAGGGTTTTAGTGATAATTCCCAAGGTGGTCATATCTCTGTTGATGGTCTCTAGAGGTATCATCCCCTTCGAAGAACATATTGCGGCAGTAGGGACTACTAGCAACAATATGTTATCAAAGAGAAAAACTCTAGATGAGGGTTCACTGTAATCAAGCAAGTCGGAGACCTAGCATGACCACAGATTCACCTCCACTCCTTATGTTCCCACAAACTCGGGTATAGGGCCCTTTTTCAACTCACTGTGTGTGCAAATAGTGTTGGTGTTTGTGTGCATCAAATGAATAAATATTTACCTCATGCATACATTTTTAAAACACACTAAAAGCATCAAAAGAGTTTATATATACAAGAACATAAGGAAAAAAGACAAAGAAAAAGAACAAAAGGGGAGTCATAGTAAGTAAAACACATTGATTGATTGGCCTAACTCTCTAACAATGTCCCCAATGGAGTCGCCAATTGTCGCAACCTACCCTTCGGCGGGAGGGCGACGCGAGACTGACAGGTGCGTCTTCCATGGGAGGAAAATGCGCGGAGTCGCCACCAATGTTTATTCGAGGAAAACGTCGGAAAAACCGGAAAAGACGTGGTCTACGAACTTTAAGTGTGAAAGGTTCGGGAGTTTTATTTACTCACGGGGAAGGTATTAGCACCCCACGCGTCCGTCACAAAGGACGGCAGCCTTTAATCGAGTGTGCAAAGATGACTTCAAATTGTTTTATTTTCCCCTTTTTTTATGTTTATGTCTTTTTACGTCCTTTTTTTGTATTTTTATCTTTTTGTGGTCAACAAGGGTGTTTCCCTTGCTCCTACGTATCCCTCAATTATGATAAGGAAATCAAACCTACGTAGTTGTTTGAGAACTAAACGTTGGTTAAGTTGTTTTTATCTTTTTTGTAAGATATATTTTTGATTGAATAAAAGGTCATTTAAGGTGTTGGACCATTAAACAATCTTTCGATTCTTTTGAAAGGAGAGAAAACATTAAGGCATTGGACCATTAATGATCTCTTGTTTTTTTGAAAGAGGTGACAAAGCTATGTGTTGTTTTTTAGGCTTTTTAAATCCACGTCTAACCAATAAAATCGAAAAAGACCATTTCAAGGCGTTGGACCTTTAAAAATGGTTTTTAGGTGATGAAAAAAAGCTTGGTTTATGAATTGGTTTTAGCCTTACTTTCACTTTGGTTATTAGTCAATTCAATTAAGAAAGAAAATCCCAAAGAAAAAACGTCCGATTGATTTTTTTGATTATTTTATTAAAAGATATATTTTTTATTATTATATTATTATTTTGTCTCTTTTTGGTTTTAAACGTGGTTACGGCGTGAAAGATCGGTCGAATTTTATTCTAACGGAAATTAAAAGATATTACAACTCAAATGATCGGTGGAAATTTATTTTATTTTTGATTAGGCGAGAAAATGACTTAAATAAATGACTAAAGCACGTCAAAAAGGGAGTACGGAAAGTAAATGAAATAAAAATAAGAGCACGCGAAACAAGTGGGGACCTCTAAGGGTACATAGAATGAAGTGAAAAGTTTGATTTCGGAAACTTACCGGTTGAAGACCGAAGAACGACGAAGAACGAACGAAGAACGATGAAGAACGGTGGAAAATCTTCGCGAAATCGCCCACGGAAACGTCTCGGAAGCGTTACGGAAGCACCTCGGCTTAGATTTTCTTCACGGAAACAATTTTTCTCACTAACTTTAAGTGATTCTTAGATACCAGGAGGGTTGAACATTTTTGTTCTGCCCTCCTTCCCCTATTTATAGGGGAAAAGAGGGAGGTGGTTGCTGCCCAGCTCGCCCAGGTGAGCTGGGTTGCTTCCACCAGAAGGCACCGCCTTCTGTTGGAAGATCCTGGAAGGCCCAAGTGGGCTTGATTGCTATTTGCAAGATCCTGGAAGTCCCCATTTCTTCAACCAGATGCAAGCGAGCCCGTTGAAATGCAGAGACAAATATGGTCATCTACACCGTTTACATCAAAGACTCAATGTCTATTGACCTAGACTACTTTAGTCTCCAATTTTTCAACCAGAGGCAAGCGAGCCCGTTGACACGTAGAGACAAATATGGTCATCTACACCCTTTCGTCAAAGACTCGATGTCTGTCGACCGAGACTACTTTAGTCTCCATTTCGTCAACCACAGGCAAGCGAGACTGTTGACACGTAGAAACAAATATGGTCATCTGTACCCTTTCGTTGAAGACTCAAAGACTATCGACCGACACTACTTTAGTCTCCCCTTTGTCAACCAGAGGTAAGCGAGCCGATTGACACGCAGAGAGCAATATGATAATCTGCACCCTCTGATTGAAGACTCGATGTCTGTCGACCGAGACTACTTTAGTCTCCATTTCGTCAACCAGAGGCCAGTGAGCCCGTTGACACGTAGAGACAAATAGGGTCATCTACACCCTTTCGTCGAAGAGTCAATGTCTGTCGACCGAGACTACTTTAGTCTCCATTTCATCAACCAGAGGCAAGTGAGCCCGTATACACGCAGAGACATATATGGTCATCTGCACCCATTCGTCAAAGAGTCGATGTCCATCGACCGAGACTTCTTTAGTCTCCATTTCGTCAAGAATAGGCAAGTGAGCTCATTGACACGTAGGGACAAATAGGGTCATGTACACCCTTTCGTCAAAGACTTAATGTCAGTCGACCGAGACTACTTTAGTCTCTATTTCTTCAACTAGATGAAAGCGATCCCGTTGAAACGCAGAGACAAATATGGTCATCTGCACCCTTTTCATCAAAGACTCGATGTCTGTCGACCGAGACTAATTTAGTCTCCATTTCGTCAACCAGAGGCAAGCGAGCCCGTATACACGGAAAGACAGATATTGCCATCTGCACCCCTTCGTCAATGACTCGATGTCCATCGACCGAGACTACTATAGTCTGCATTTCGTCAACAAGAGTCAAGCGAGCTCGTTGACAAGTAGAGACAAATAAGGTCATCTACACCCTTTCGTCGAAGAGTCAATGTCTGTCGATCAAGACTACTTTAGTCTCCATTTCATCAACCAGAGGCAAGCGAGCCCGTATACACGCAAAGACATATATGGTCATCTGCACCCATTCGTCAAAGACTCGATGTCCATCGACCGAGACTACTTTAGTCTCGATTTCGTCAACAAGAGGCAAGTGAGCTTATTGACACGTAGGGACAAATAGGGCCATCTACACCCTTTCGTCGAAGACTTAATGTCTGTCGACCGAGACTACTTTAGTCTCCATTTCTTCAACCAGAGAGACAAGCGAGCCCGTTGAAACGCAGAGACAAATATGGTCATCTGCACCCTTTTCATCAAAGACTCAATGTCTATCGACCGAGACTACTTTAGTCTCCCATTTTTCAACCAAAGACAAGCGAGCTCGTTGACATGTAGAGAAAAATGTGGTCATCTGCACCCTTTCGTCAAAGACTCGATGTCTGTCGACCGAGACTACTTTAGTCTTCATTTCGTCAACCAGAGGCAAGCGAGCCCGTATACACGGAAAGACAAATACTGTCATCTGCAGCCCTTCGTCAATGACTCGATGTCCATCGACCGAGACTACTTTAGTCTCCATTTTGTCAACAAGAGGCAAGCGAGACCGTTGACACGTAGAGACAAATAGGGTCATCTGCACCCTTTCGTCGAAGACTTAATGTCTGTCGACGGAGACTACTTTAGTCTCCATTTCTTCAACTAGAGGCAAGCGAGCCCATGAAATGCAGAGACAAATTTGGTCATCTACACCCTTTTTATCAAAGACTCAATGTCTATTGACCAAGACAACTTTAGTCTCCCTTTTGTCAACCAGAGGCAAGCTAGCCCATTGACACGCAGATAGCAATATGGTCATCTGCACCCATTCGTCAAAGACTTGATGTCTGTCGACCAAGACTACTTTAGTCTCCATTTACTAAACCAGAGGCAAGCGAGCCCGTTGAAACACAAAGACAAATATGGTCATCTGAACCCTTTTGTCGAAGACTCAATGTCTATCGACCGAGACTACTTTAGTCTCCCTTTTGTCAACCAAAGGCATGTGAGCTCGTTGACACGAAGAGACAAATATGGTCATCTACACCCTTTTGTCGAAGTCTCAATGTCTGTCGATCGAGACAACTTTAGTCTCCATTTCTTCAAACAGAGGCAAGCGAGCCTGTATACACACACAGACATATATGGTCATCTGCACCCATTCGTCAAAGACTTGATGTCTGTCGACCGAGACTACTTTAGTCTCCATTTCGTCAACAAGAGGCCAGCAAGCCCGTTGACACGTATAGACAAATAGGGTCATCTACACCCTTTCATCGAAGACTTAATGTCTATCGACCGAGACTACTTTAGTCTCCATTTCTTCAACTAGAGGCAAGCGAGGCTGTTGAAACGTAGAGACAATTATGGTCATCCGCACCCTTTTGTCGAAGACTCAATTTCTATCGATCGACACTACTTTAGTCTCTATTTTGTCAACGAGAGGCAAGCAATCCCGTTGACACATAGAGATAAATATGATCATCTGCACCCTTTCATCGAAGACTCATTGTCTATTGACCGATACTACTTTAGTCTCCTCTTTGTCAACCAAAGGCAAGCGAGCCCATTGACATGAGAGAGCAATGTGGTCATCTGCAACCTTTCATCGAAGACTCAATGTCAATCGATCGAGACTACTTTAGTCTCCATTTTGTCAACCAGAGGCAAGTGAGCCCGTTGGCACGCAGAGAAAAAGATGGTCATCCGCACCCTTTCGTCAAAGACTCGATACCTGTAGACCGAGATAAATTTAGTCTCCATTTCGAAACCATAGGCAAGGAGGAACAACCTCATGGGATCTCTCCAATGGAAGCTGAGCTTCAGGCCAGGCCACTTTTTTCAAGAAAATGCTCCATAGATATGATTAGCCTATTGTGATCCAACTCCTACTGGTTAATAAATGATCATCAACTGCCCCCTAAATAAACTTTGCAACATAGGGATTACAGTATGTGAATGTTGGGCATCTGTTTCCATGGCTGCTGTCGGAGGAGCTAGGTTGGATGATGAAGGAATGTCATCGGTTCTTGCCCTTTTTCTTGATGCCATCTACAAGAAAGGGATCCAAACAACTACAAAAAATTATGTTGGAAGAAAGATAACGGCCGCTTAGCGAGATAGGATTCGCTTAGCGGACCTTCACAAAATTTACTACCGCTTAGCGCAAGGATGTGTGCTTAGCTCCTCACAAGCTGCGCTTAGCGGCAATAAACAAAATAAAAATTTCACTAAGTATGGGAGCTTAGCGAATAGGGTCGTTCAACTCAAAAAATGCCGTAACGAATTGCGCTTAGCCTATGGAAGCTTGGCTTAGCGCGTGGTTATCAACACAAATATTGACTAAGTTACCTGGGCTTAGCGAATCAGCCTCACTTAGCCACAAGTACTGTATCAAAAGGATGAATATTCATCCTTAAAAGATAAACTCGCTTACCGCGATAAGCACACTTAACGAGTTCTTCCGAAAAATGCAAATATTCAATGAATATCGATGAACTCGCTTAGCGCAGCAGGTGCACTGAGCGAGTTCATCGTGTTTTCCTGAAAAAACACAAAAAATGCAATGCATTTTCTTCCAATATTGAGGCCTCTAATAGGCATATCACACATGCAAAGTTCTCAACATATTTTACACAAGACAACCTACACAGAGCCCTAAACTCTAACTACTTCTAAAAATATTAATATCCTATAATTCTTAAAACTAGATTAAGGTTGTCTCACCTAAAGTTCAGCAAAATAGCAGAAAAAAAGTAGTAGGGAACTTACCTGTATCATTGAAGCATTGGTTTGACTGAGATAATGAAATAAGAAAATGCTTGGGCGTGCAGATGTAAGATTGAGAGATTTTGAATGAGAGACAGAAAAGGGAATGTTTATGCGAAAATGCTTGGGCACATGTGAGTGTATTGATGTTACACTTCACTAAGCTATTTTCGACTCTCTCGCTTAGCAAAATGTTTCGCTAAGCGAATTCGAGAGACGTTTGGTTTCTTAAGGCATTTCGCTTAGCGAAACCTTGTGCTAAGCTATATATATATATAGTAGAGTTTGGCTTAGCGCGTGTGTCAGACCGCTCAGCAAGATTTGCTGATAAGAAAACCTACAACTCTCGCTAAGCCGGGCTCTGGGCTTGCTTAGCTAAAATCATGCATTTTAAGTGCAGAGGAGTGGCGCTGAGCGGACAATAGTATCGCTCAGCGCTATGACTGCAGCAAGCATTTGAGCTTAGCTACCATGAATGGCGCTTAGCACAATCAAATTGAGTTTAGGCCACAAGAAGGTAAGCTTAGTCACCATGATTGGCGCTCAGCTCCATGAACCTCAGTTCTGGCTGTAAGGAATTTAGCTTGGTGACAATAGGTCGCGCTTAGCCAAGGATAAGTTGTCGCTTAGCGATCAAGCAACAGCTTAGCCAAATTCAAATTAAATTGAAGTTGGCTTAGCTCAGCCTTGGCCAGCTTAGCGGATCAAATCAGCCTCAGATGCAAGGGTTGGACGCTAAGCGCTTGAGACTCTCGGCTTAGCGCATGACCAAAGATGCGCTTAGCGAAAGGACTATTTTTCAGAAAATGTTTTCTAAGTTATTTTTTAGTCCCTTCCTCAACAAATTGAAACCCTTATATCTAACATTCAAGGATAAGCTGATATACTCCAATGTACAAATTAAAAAGCAAGTTCCACATGATATATGCATGAAAAACAAAGATAGCAGAAATTAAAACTGGGTTGCCTCCCAGGAAGCGTTTGTTTAATGTCATTAGCTTGATGTTTTTACCTCACTGGGTGATCTTATGTTTTGGTTCTTACCTTCAGAACCTCTTGACCTCCTTCCATTACCTGTAAGCAAACATTTTGTTCTGAAGCAGGCTTGTCTTCAACAAATAAATCAAAATCCATTTTCTAATCTTCAAAACCCAACTTCAGCTTCCTCCTACCCATATCAACTATGCAGCTTGCAGTCAACATGAATGGCCTTCCCAATATTACAGGAATGTTAGTATCTTCGCAGATATCCATTACCACAAAATCTGCCGGGAAGATAAAATATTTCACTCTGGCCAACACATCTTCAATTACTCTATATGGCCTGGTAATGGAGCGGTCAGCTAGTTGTAAAGTCATTTTAGTGGGCATTATCTCCAACTCTCCCAATCTTCTGCACATGGAGAGAGGCATTAGATTAATGTTGGCTCCCAAGTCAATAAGTGCTTTTCCCATAGTGACTTCTCCAATTGAACAAGGAATAGTTACACTCCCAGGGTCTTTATGCTTGGGTGGAAGGATCTTTTGAATCACTGCACTGCAATTTCCTTCCACTATGGTGTTTTCCTGGTGAATATACTTATGTTTCCTTGTTAACATATCCTTCAAGAATTTGGAGTAGAGTGGCATCTACTGCAAAGCTTCTCCGAAGAGCATAGTTATTTCCAGTTTCTTGAAAATATCTAAAAATATTGCCAGAAGACGATCTTTTTCCTTCTTGGAAGGTACCACAGGATATGGTACTTCCACACCTTCATCCATAACTTTTTCACTTTTACTCTTCTTTGCATTCTTATTATTTTTTTCTTCTTTTTCATTTTTTTCATTTTCTATTCCTTTTTCTACTTCTTTTTCTTTTTCATGGTCCTTCAATTCTTTATTCTTGACCATTATTTGTTCCTCTTTTTCTTGATTACTTTCACCTCTCACCTCATTTTTCTTGCCATGAGTACCTTTATTGTCAGCAATTTTCTTCTTATGCACAACACTATCCTCATCCTCAGCCTCCACAAACCTTTCACTCCTTGTCATCACAGCTTTGCATTCCTCCTTGGGATTCTTTTCTGTATTCACCACAAAACTGTTGGATGACTTGTCAGCTATCTACTTGGCCAGTTGTCCCACCTGGACCTCAAGGTTCTTTAGTGCCGACTCAGTGCTTTTATGATTTGACATTGTTACTTGCATAAACTGAGTCAAGGTCTCTTCCAGCTTAGTAGTCCTCTGGAATATGTTAGGTCCTTGTTGGATTGGCCTGTTTGAAGGCCCACTCTGGTCTTTGTTGAACTGGTTGCCAAGGTGTGTCCTCCACTATCCTTGTTGATTATAGGGACCTTGCTGGAAGCCTGAAAATCCTCCTTGAGTATACCTTTTTCGCTGTTGATTTCCCATATAATGAATTTCTTGAGTGTTTTCTTCAGTGGGAATACATTGGTCTGTTTCATAAGCCTCACCACAAATGGTACAACCTATAACTTGCAAAATAGAAGAGTGCGTAGGTTGACCAATAGACAACTTAGTTGGTAGCTTACTGAGTGTTTCTGTTAAAATCTCAAGTTGCTTAGAAAGCAATTTGTTTTGTGCCAATAAAGCGTCATGTGATGATAGCTCTAACAAGCTTTTCTTTATGGGTTGATGGGTTCTATCTCGTAGAAAGGCATGATCATTGGTTGACATGTTCTCAATTAGCTCAGTTGCTTCTTCCGGGGTCTTCAGTTTTATCTTTCCCCCTGCAGAAGCATTTAACAGTTGCTTGGTTTGTGGTCTCAGCCTATCTATAAACATATTCAATTGAATTGGCTTGAAAAACCCATGGGTGGGAGTTCTTCTCAATAAACCTCTGGACCTCTCCAATGCTTCACTCAGGCAAGTACACTGGATCGCACAAGTAGTATAAAATATTAAGAACCGAGTATCGAACTCTTAGGGAACTTGTGTTACTTGGTAAGCTATTTCAGTGAATAGGTGTCTGGTGTGAAAATCTAAGTGTGAATATGAACAGGTATGTAAACTATCTACGCAAAAAGGAAAATCACGCGAGAGAAATGATGTGTAAAAACAAGTAGAAAACATGTTGGTCTTCCTAATAGGTGTCTGATGCTAAAAGGATATTCTATATCTAACAATGCTCATGTGTTCCTATGGTGTCTCCTGAGATGCTAAACCCCGATTCCTCATGATAGTTTAGCCTAATCCTAATCAAGCATCATCCTCAGATTCCTCTTGTTGGACTAAACTCAACTAGGACCGCATTAAGACAAACATACTACTACTAAATTATCGCACCCCAATTCCTCGTGATAGTACGACAACTTAGCCTTGTCCTATCAAGGTTATCAAGGTCATCAGAATCAGACCAATTTCCACTGTTGAATGACCCTAACAAAGCATGCATCTACGTGATCAAGATAAAGGCATACTAGAATGAAAAGTTGATAGCACAGAGAACACACAAAACATCATTAAATAGATAAAAAGATATTTACTTCAAGTACCTACAGGGAAGATCCAACAGAGGATTTTAGCTTTCCATAACCAGGAACCCTCATTTACAACAAAGAGAAGAACAAGATGAAAGATTCCAAAAATACAAGTGGTGAGGATGTCTCCTTCACCTCTAGGATCTCACAACCACTCACAAACTCATCTCAAGCTCTCAGAATAGCTTCCTCTTCAAGCTCTGGTCTCTACAGATCTTCACACAGCAAAATCTCTCAAAACTCTTCTCGAACGTGGACCTTTCTCTCTCTAGAATCACTAGACTTGCAAAGCTTCAGCTTTCAGCCTAAACTCCCTCACAAAATCTGATTTCAGGCTCAAATAGGTGGCCTTGTTCGTGCCCGTGCGCTTAGCATAATTCTGAACTGCTTAGCACACATTAGTGAATTTCGGCTTAGCACATGCCTTTCTCGCTTAGTGGATGGACTGAAGCGGTGCGCTTAGTGAGATGAAGCGGTGCGATTAGCGAACCTGCACAACTCATCTTCTTCCAGATTCTTCCTTGCGCTTAGCCAATGAGTGTTGCGCTTAGTAGACGTTCGCTAAGCCATCAGATTGGCTTAGCGAGAAGGTGAAAAACAACACTTTTCAAAGCTTGCCTAATTATCCTGAAATTGAGAGAAAACGATTATTAAACACACAAAATGGAAGTACTAAGTATTTATTACCTATACTTAACAGAAAATATTTATAACACTACAAAATAACCATAAATTGGTGGAGTTTGATATAATTTACACAAGTTTTATACACAAAAGTTAGTCGTATTCACTGACTAACAATCACCGTTGACACGCAAAGAGCAATATGGTCATCTACACCCTTTCGTCGAAGACTCAATGTCTATCGATCGAGACTACTTTAGTCTCCATTTCTTCAACCAGAGGCAAGTGAGCCCGTTGACACACAGAGACAAATATGGTCATCTGCACCCATTCGTCGAAGACTCGATGTCTGTCGACCAAGACTACTTTAGTCTCTATTTCGTCAACCAGAGGCAAGTGAGCCCGTTGACACGTAGAGACAAATATGGTCATCTACACCCCTTCATCGAAGACTCAACGTCTGTCGATCGAGACTACTTTAGTCTCCATTTCTTCAACCAGAGGAAAACAAGCCCGCTGACATGCAGAGACAAATATGGTCATCTGCACCCTTTCGTCAAAGACTCGATGTCTGTCAACCGAGACTACTTTAGTCTCCATTTCGTCAACCATAGGCAACTGAGCTCGTTGACACGTAGAGACAAATATGGTCATCCGCACCCTTTCATCGAAGACTTGTTGTCTGTCGACTAAGACTACTTTAGTCTCCATTTCGTCAACTAGAGGCAAGCGAGCTCGTTGACACGTAGAGACAAATAAGGTCATCTACACCCTTTCATCAAAGACTCAATGTCTATCGATTGAGACTACTTTAGTCTCCCCTTCGTCAACCAGAGGAAGGCGAGCCCGTTCACACGCAGAGGCAAATATGGATATTTGCACCTTTTCGTCGAAGACTCAATGTCTATCGACCGAGACTACTTTAGTCTTCATTTCGTCAACAAGAGGCAAGCGAGCTCGTTCACACGTAGAGAAAAATATGGTCATCTATACCCTTTCATCGAAGACTCAATGTCTATCGACTGAGACTACTTTAGTCTCCCCTTCGTCAACCTGAGGCAAGCGAGCCTGTTCACATGCATAGGCAAATATGGTCATCGATACCTTTTCGTCGAAGACTCAATGTCTATCGACCGAGACTACTTTAGTCTCAATTTTGTCAACCAGAGGCAAGCGAGCTCGTTCACACGTAGAGACAAATATGGTCATCTACACCCTTTCATCGAAGACTCAATGTCTATCGACCGAGACTACTTTAGTCTCCCATTTGTCAACCAGAGGCAAGCGAGTCCGTTCACACACAGAGAGCAATATGGTCACCTGCACCCTTTCATCGAATACTCAATGTCTATCGACCAAGACTACTTTAGGCTTCATTTTGTAAATCGAAGGCAAGCGAGCCCATTGAAACACAAAGACAAATATGGTCATCTACACCCTTTTGTCGAAGACTCAATGTCTATCAACCAAGACTACTTTAGTCACCATTTTGTCAACTCGAGGCAAGCAATCCCGTTGACAGGTAGAGACAAATATGGTCATCTACACCCTTTCGTCGAAGACTCAATGTCTATCGACCGAGACTACTTAAGTCTCCCCTTTGTAAAACAGAGGCAAGCGAGCCCATTGACACGCTAAGAGCAATATGGTCATCAGCACCCTTTCATCGAAGACTCAATGTCTATCGACCGAGACTACTTTAGTCTCCCCTTCATCAACCTGAGGCAAGCGAGCCCGTTCACACGCAGAGGCAAATATGGTCATCGACACCTTTTCGTCGAAGACTCAATGTCTATCAACCATGACTACTTTAGTCTCTATTACTTCAACCAGAGGTAAGCGAGCTCGTTCACGCGTAGAGACAAATATTGTCATTTACACCCTTTCATCGAAGACTCAATGTCTATCGACCGAGACTACTTTTGTCTCCATTTCGTCAACTAGAGTTAGGGGATCCCGTTGACTCGTAGAGACAAATATGGTCATCTGCACCCTTTCATCGAAGACTCAATGTCTATGGATCGAAACAACTTTAGTCTCCATTTTGTCAACGAGAGGCAAGTGAGCCCATTCACACACAGAGACAAATATGGTCACCTGCACCCTTTCGTCAAAGACTCGATGTCTGTCGACCAAGACTACTTTAGTCTCCATTTCATCAACTAGAGGTAGGTGATCCTGTTGACACGCAGAGACAAATATGGTCATCTACACCATTTCGTCGAAGACTCAATGTCTATCGACCGTGACTAGTTTAGTCTCCATTTCATCAACCAGAGGCACGTGAGCCTGTTCAAACGCATAGACAAATATGGTCTTCTGCACCCTTTTGTCGAAGACTCAATGTTTGTCGACCGAGACTACTTTAGTCTCCATTTCGTCAACCAGAGGCAGGTGAGCCCGTTGAAACGTAGAAACAAATATGCTCATCTACACCCTTTCGTCGAAGACTCAAAGTTTATTGACCGAGACTAATTTAGTCTCCCCTTTGTCAACCAGAGGTTGGCGAGCCCGTTGACACGCAGAGAGAAATATGGTCATCGAAGACTCAATGTCTGTCGACCGAGACTACTTTGGTCTCCATTTTGCCAACGAGAGGCAAGTGAGCCCGTTGACACGCAGAGACAAATATGGTAATCTGCACCCTTTCGTCAAAGACTCGATGTCTGTCGACCAAGACAACTTTAGTCTCCATTTCGTCAACCAGAGGCAAGTGATCTCGTTGACACGCAGAGACAAATATGGTCATTTGAACCCTTTCATCGAAGACTCAATGTCTATCGATCGAGATTACTTTAGTCTCCCTTTTGTCAACCAGGGGCAAGCGAGCCCGTTGACACGTAAAGAGCAATATGGTCATCAGCACCCTTTTGTCAAAGACTCGATGTCTATCGACCGAAACTACTTTAGTCTCGATTTCGTCAACCAGAGGCAGGCGAGCCCGTTGAAACATAGAGACAAATATGGTCATCTACACCCTTTCGTCGAAGACTCAATGTCTATCCACCGAGACTACTTTAGTCTCCCCTTTGTCAACCAGAGGTTGGCGAGCCCGTTGACACGCAGAGAGCAATATGCTCATCTGCACCCTTTCGTCGAATACTCAATGACTATCGATCGAGATTACTTTAGTCTTCATTTTGAAAACCAGAGGCAAGGGAGCCCGTTGAAACGCAGAGACAAATACGGTCATCTGCACCCTTTTGTTGAAGACTCAATGTCTATCGACCAAGACTACTTTAGCTTCCATTTTGTCAACAAGAGGCAAGCGATCTAGTTGACACGCAGAGACAAATAGGTTCATATACAACCTTTCATCGAAGAATCAATATCTATCGACCGAGACTACTTTATTCTCCCCTTTGTCAACCAGAGGCAAGCGAGCCTGTTGACAAGAAGAGAAAAATATTGTCATCTACACCCTTTCATCGAAGACTCGATGTTTGTTGACCGAGACAACTTTAGTTTCCCCTTTGTCAACCTAAGGCAAGCGAGCCCGTTGACACGCCGAGAGCAATATTATCATCTGCACCCTTTTGTCGAAGACTCAATGACAATCGACTGAGACTACTTTAGTCTCCATTTCGTCAACTAGAGGCAAGCGAGCCTGTTGACATGCATAGACAAATATGCTGTTCTGCACCCTTTCGTCGAAGACTCAATGTCTGTCGATCAAGACTACTTTAGTCTCAATTTCGTCAACCAGAGGCAAGCGAGCCCGTTGAGTCGCAAAGACAAATATGGTCATCAACACCCTTTTGTTGAAGACTCGATGTCTGTCGACCGAGACTACTTTAGTCTCCATTTCGTCAACCAGAGGCAAGCGAGCCCGTTGACACGTAGAGACAAATATGGTCATATGCACCCTTTCATCGAAGACTCAATGTCTATCGACCGAGACTACTTTAGTCTACCTTTTGTCAACCAGCGGAATTCGAGCCTGTTGACACGCAAAGACAAATATGGTCATCTGCATCCTTTCGTCGAAAACTCAATGTCTATCGACCGAGACTACTTTAGTCTCCATTTCGTCAACCAGAGGCAAGCGAGCTCGGTGACATGTAGAGACAAATATGGTCATCTACACACTTTCATCAAAGCCTTAATGTCTATCGACCGAGACTACTTTAGTCTCCCCTTTGTCTTCCAGAGGCAACCAAACCCGTTGACACGCAGAGAGCAATATGGTCATCTGCACCCTTTCATCGAATACTCAATGTCTATCGACCGAGACTTCTTTAGTCTCCATTTCGTCAACTGGAGGCAAGCGAGCCCATTGATCAAGGCCATACCCGAATCAAATAAACATTAAAAATGCAGTATCTAGGAAGTGATCCGAGGTCATCTCCCAACGAGAAATGGTCAACCAAACGTTCATAACAGATAGTAATAAAATAGTAACGAATTGGGGGGGGGGTTGTTTGTTTTTGTAAATTAAAAAGAAAGCAAATTTGAATTAGAAAATAACAGAATGAAAACATGTTGTTTCCCCTTGATTCACAAGCAAGTCTCTTATCCTAGGTTAGGAGAATTTATCCTTAATCAGTTCAACCACTTAGGAGAATTTATCCTTAATCAGTTCAACCACTTAAGCGAAAATTAACATAAGGCTGTCATTATGTGATTAAGCAACACATACACCAATTAATCATGAACGAAAATGATCATTAAGTATGAACGTAAATTATGCATGGATTAATAGCAACAAATACAGAGTAATTGGTGAAGAGGAAAAACTGATCAGAATTCAATAGTAATAACAAAACCTCAAAGAGAGCTGTGCTTGATCCTCAAGAGAAAACAACATTGGAGACTTAGCCTTCCATTAATCAGCAGAAAACAAAATTGCAAATTGAAGCAGAAAATGAAATTGCAGATTGAAGCAGAAAACGAATTTTATTGCTACGTGAATAGTGCGCATGAACAGTAAAAACTGGAATTGCAAAACCTAAAATTATTCTCCTCTCCAAAAACTCTCCTAAACTAAAACCCTGGTGCTGTTATATAGGTTCTTAGCCCCAAAGCTTACAAATCTATTTTAAGTCCAAGCCCATAAATAAAATAAAATCTAGACAAGATAAGATAAGATTGGATGAAACAAAATCTGGATAAGATAAGATTAGATTGGATGAAATAAAATCTAGATGAAATAATGGATAAGATAAGATTTGATAAAATAAAATTGTCTGTTCTCTTCAAGTCCAAGCCCAATTCTGGATTCAAGCCCAATTGCTTATAATTCTCCTGAATTAAATTAAAAACACAAAATTAGTCAAGTAGGCCCAAATGATACAACTGCATAATTAATTTGACAATTAAGGCTAATCAGTAATTAAAATGATGACATAAAGGGTTAAGAAATAGGAGAAAATAATGATACATCAAATCCCCCCACACTTAGCCTTTTGCACTCCTGGGCAAAATCAAAAAGCAAAGCGAGGAAAAAATCCAGAGACATTAAAGAGAAACAAACAAACACAAAAACAATTACATATTTCTCAATGAATCTCAAGGAATGAAAGGAATGGGCAACATCCAACACGTAGAGAGTTAAAGAATCAAGACAGTCATGAAAATCATCCAAGCATCTCAAACATGGCAAGATAGTCAATCAGCTCAAGAATTGAATAAAAAGTGATAAAGCCTCACAAGATATGCACTCTATCTCTCAAGTGTCTAGGCTATTGTTTACTCTCAGAGCACCCATGAAAACAAACACCACATAGACTTGGCAAGACTCTAAAATTGACAATCACACCACAAACACATGCACATGATGATCAAAAGGTCTTTTAAGGTTGAAATGGGGCCAAGGACAAGGTAGAGGAAAGTATGGGATAAGTAGCTAAAACCCAAAGGAATAGAGGAACAATGGGGAATAACTGAGAACTAAGAAAAAGTAGTAAACCCCAAAACCAAAATTAAAAATTAAGCATAAAAAGTAAACCCAAAACAAAATCAACTAAGTCCTCAAACCAAGACCTCCTTTATTCAACTTCATTTTTTTTGTTTTATTTTTTTGTATTTTTTTTGTTTTTTTTAACGTGGACAATAGCTATTGAAAGCATTTGAAAAATAAAGCAACAATTAGGCAATATATGTATATACATCAAGCATGGCCAAAATACATCATCGAGCATGGCCAACAAAAACATATCATCCAATGAAACATACCCCCCCACACTTATTCCCAAAACAATTCCAAAGCTCCAAAATTCCTTAAGGGTAGGGTGAGATCATGGTTTTTCACTTAAGGCTTGTAATGAGCTTCAAAACAAAGAAAGGGGAACATAGGCTCAAAGGGGCTATCAAAGGAATTAATTCAAGGTAGGCTCATTTGGCTAGAGGCTTATAAGAACAAAATGCCTAAATCATCTCCCAACATGCATGTGAAGCAAGAAGTATCAACAAGAGTCAAGCCAAGGCTATTGTGCAAGCAATCAATGGGGCAAAACACACCGAATAAAATAGATGATGATGGCTCAAATTCTCACCAAGGGTAAGTCTATCACTTTCAATTCGAACTTTCAAAACTAACTTGACATGTAGAGAAAAACAAGGATTTCAATTCACAAAATGCCAAGAAACTCCTATTTCAAAAACAATTACCCATTACCTGTACATAACCCAAAATTCAAAGACAAACATGCAATGTTGTACACAAAACATAAAACCAAAATAACAAAATTAACCTAGAAAAACCTAATAAAATTAAACTAGAATACCCAACAAAATTAAAGAACAATCTCCCCCCCCCCCCCCCTCACACTTAAACAACACATTGTCCTCAATGTAGCACAATCATAAGATCAAGAACAATCAAAACAATCAATAAATTTGGACATGTGCAATAAATGTAAAGAAGGAGATAGAAAAAGAAAACTCCCTAAGTCATGGCGGAAGAGAAGTAGGGTGAAGTAAGGAGGTCTCCTCCACCACTACATCCACTAAGGAGGGATTTGTGAGGAATGGTTTCAGCCGGTGTCCATTGACCTTGAAGCTCTTATCTGTGGATTCACTTTTGATCTCAACTGTACCATAAGGAAAAACATTAGTCACCACAAAAGGACCAATCCACTTTGACCTCAACTTACGACTCATAAGTCCAAGCCTAGAGTTATACAATAAAACTTTTTGTCCAACCACAAAGTCCTTCTTAGCTATCAAGTTGTCATGGAACTTCTTGGTCTTCTCCTTGTAGAATTTGGAATTCTCATAGGCTTCTAAACGGATCTCATCTAGCTCACTTAGTTGCAACTTCCTTTCCTCTCCAGCCTGATCCATAGAGAAGTTGCAGGTTTTGACAGCCCGGTAGGCTTTATGCTCTATCTCTACAGGAAGATGACATGCCTTGCCAAAGATAACCTAATAAGGAGACATTCCTATGGGTGCTTTGTAGGCAGTCCTATGCGCCCAAAACAAATTAGATCTAACAAAATCCACAACAACCTTAGCATCGTTAGTTCTGGTGGGTTTGGCTTCCACCCATTTTGAAACATAATCAACAGCAAGGAGAATATAAACAAAACCAAAAGAGACAGGGAAAGGCCCCATAAAATCTATACCCCAGACATCAAACATCTCACAGAATAACATGGGTTGTTGAGGCATTTGTTGTCTCCATGAAGGTGAGCCGCCTGCTCTCTAACAAGGCTCACAAGTGCTGCAGATTCTCCACGCATCCTTCAAGATGGTGGGCCAATAGAAACCGGAATCAAGCACCTTGCGAGCTTTCCTCTGTATGCCAAGATGGCCACCTGGTGCGGAATAATGACAAAATTGCAGGACTGAGTCAATCTCATGGTCTGGAATGCATATCCTAATAACCTGGTCACTGCACAACTTCCACAAATAGGGGTCATCCCAAATATAATGCTTAGCATCACTCTTAATTTTATCATTTTGAGCTTTAGATGCTAAGGGAGGAAAAACAAAACCAACCAAATAATTCACAATATTAGCAAACCAGGGAGTGGGGAAGGAATCAGAAATACTATACAGAATGTACAAATGGTCATCCGGAAAATCATCCGGAATGGGTGAGTCCTCAAGTGCACGCTTAATCCTACTCAGATGGTCAGCCACAAGGTTCTGTGCATCATTCCGAACTCTTGGAGCCAAAGCATCCACCTGATCAATCTAGGCTTTGATTAAGCCTTCTTCAATAGCTACTTTAGAGCTGCATGGTCAGTATAAACAATAACATGAGTACCAAGCAAATATGAACGAAATTTCTCAAGTGCAAAAACTATCGCTAATAGCTCCTTCTCTGTAGTAGTGTAATTTGCTTGAGCAGCATCCAAAGTTCTGGAAGCGTAGTAGATTACCCCAGGCAGCTTGTCAATCTTTTGAGCAAGGACAGCCCCAAATGCGTAATTGGATGCATCGCACATTAGCTCAAATGGGGTTGTCTAATCAGGTGCCTGAATGATAGGGGTGGTAGTCACTGCACGCTTGAGGCAATCAAAAGCCTCTTTGCATCGGTCATCAAAATCAAACTCCACCTCCTTTTGCATTAGATTGGATAGTGGAAGGTCTATTTTGCTAAAATCCTTGATAAAGAGCCTATAAAACCCTGCATGACCAAGAAAAGAACGAACCTCTCGCACGCAAGAGGGGTAAGGTAATTGTGAAATAACATCTATTTTTGCAAGGTCTACCTCTATGCCCCTATTCGAAATGATATGCCCTAAAACTATACCTTGTTCTATCATGAAGTGACATTTTTCAAAATTCAGCACAAGGTTAGTTTCAATGCATCTATTAAGAACTCTATCCAGACTATCCAAACATGCATCAAAAGAGGATCCATAAACAGTAAAATCATCCATAAACACCTCTATGCAACTCTCTAAAAAGTCACTGAAAAAGCTAAGTGATGTGCCATCATTTTCTTCTATTTTCTAAACCCTTGTTGCACCATTTTAGTTATTGATTGGTCTTAATTGTCAATTAATTAGGCAGTTTTATTATTTGGTCTCATTTAGCTAATTTGATGTTTTTAATCTAATTTCAGGAATTAATGAAACATTGGGCTTAATCCGGATTTTGGTTGTGGACTTGAAGAGGGCAAATAAAGCAGCGCTTACCTTAGTTAATTTTTAATTAGGAAATTTCACAATTTTATTTTATGTGGTTTAGTGTTTATTTCGTTTTGGGCCAGAGTATTGTAATAGGGCCCAGTGACTTTGAGTGACTCTTTTTAAATAGCAGCCTTGGGATTCGTGCAAGGCATTCTTTTATGCCATTCATTATTCAGAGCTTTGTTTAGGGTTTTAAGTTCTTTCTGTTCTAATGCTACTATTTTCGTTCTTAATGCAATTTCCCATTTCCTGCTTCTAATTACAATTTTGTTCTTGCTTCTTCTTCTACTTTCATTTACGTTTCTGTTTTCATTTTTGTTTCTGTCTCATTTACATTTTTGCTTCATGTTTCATTTACGTTTTCTGTTTGAATCTATGGAAGGCTAATTATTCTGGTGTTGTTTCCTTCTGAGGAAGAAGCCCAACTCTCTTTGAGGTTTCGTTTATAATGTGGTTCCTTGGCAGTTTTCCCTTCACCAGTTAACCCAAATTCGTGAACATTAATCAGTGCACGCTTCGTGTTCGATTAATTGCCTCTGAGCCTAACTTGCTTTCATGCTTAATGGATGAAGGGCTAGCTGGTGTATGTGGTGTCTAATCACATATTGACAACCCTAGGTTGATTTTCGCTTAGTAAATTGAAATAGGGTTGGATTAAGTGGTTACTGTTAGGGATGAATTCTCCATAACCCAGGATAAGAGAATGACTTCTGAATCAGAGGAAACAACCCATTTTTAATATTATTAGTTTCGTATTCCAGTTTACTTGGTCTGCTCCTTAAATCACAAAACAAACAAACCCCCCCCAATCGTTACTGTTACTGCAAGTATATTATGAACATTTGGTTTATCATTGCTCGTTGGGAAACGACCTAGGATCACTTCCTAGTTACTGCATTATCATGTTTATTTGATTCAGGTACGGCCTCAATCAAATTTGGCGCTGTTGCCGAGGAGCAGTGTCCAAAGGTTCATAATAGCTAGCTAGTGTTGTGTGTTTAATTCCTCTGTGTTTTATGTTTAATTGTTAGTATTGTGTTAGTATGTGTGTTAGTGTTGTTTAGTGTCTTGGTATTTTGTTTAGTGTGTGTTCTGTTTCAGTTTTCCTATTAAGCGCTTCCCCTGTTTCAGTTTTGGGTGTTCTGCTGTGAATAGTGTTTTGTGACGGACTTAGCAACCACTTTTGCTTGCGGCAAAACAGAGTAGTAGTAGAAATCAAGTAGAGACGGATTTTAGCAACCACCCATGCTGAATTATTTGAGATTTTTTGTTTTAGTAGCTATAGTTGTTATTTTTGGCTGAATTTTTTTGGGGTAACTTCTTTTAATCTATATTTGTTTTGGGAAAAATAGCTAGAGCCTTTAGTTTGGTCAGATTTGAAAGTTCCAAAAAAGTAGCAAATTTTGTGTTTGTTGAAACTTCAAACGGCCATAACTTTTGCTCCGTTTATCAGAATCGCAATTATTATATATGTATTTGGGGTAGAAAAAAATTCCTACATACCTCTGTTGGATGCAATAAAGCAAATTCCAAGATATGCCAAATTCTTGAAGGAGCTGTGCACTAATAAGAGGAAGCTTAAAGGAAGTGAACGAATTAGCATGGGCAGAAATGTCTCCGCACTGATTGGTAAATCTGTTCCCCAAATTCCTGAAAAATGTAAAGATCCAGGTACATTTAGCATACCTTGTATTATAGGGAATAGTAAGTTTGACAATGCCATGCTAGATTTAGGAGCTTCTGTTAGTGTTATGCCTCCGTCTATTTTTAATTCTCTATCTCTAGGTCCCTTGCAGTCAACCGATGTGGTAATTCATTTAGCTAATAGAAGTGTTGCCTACCCTATTAGTTTCATAGAAGATGTCTTAGTTAGAGTTGGTGAACTGATTTTCCCTGTTGATTTTTATATTTTGAATATGGAAGATGGATTTTCTCAAGGGTCAGTTCCCATCATTCTAGGCAGACCCTTTATGAAAACTGCTAGAACTAAGATAGATGTTTATGCAGGCACACTATCCATGGAGTTTGGTGATATAACTGTTCATTTTAATATTCTGGATGTTATGAAATACCCATCTGAAGATCTTTCTGTATTTCATGCTGAAATAATTGACCATGTTGTTGATGAATACATGACTGATCTTTACTCTAATCTGCATGCCTCTCACTCTTCATGCATTGAGTCTGAAATTGTACTTGATCATATGTCTGAATTTGATGCTGAGAGTGAATCTGAAAGTGATATTGATTGCATGTCTGGTGGTAGTGTTTTACCTCTTGAGATTGATTTTATAGAGTCAGATAGGACTAACCATGTTTCAGGAAGTACACTTACCTCTGACTTTCTTTATGAGATACAGACTGAGAAACCATCTCCTTCTACCACTATCCAGCCGACCACACCAGAATTGAAGCCTCTGCCATCAAATTTAAAATACACTTACTTGGATGATAGCAAGAGTTTTCCAGTGATTATATCTGCCTCCCTTACTAATGAGCAAGAGGAGAAGTTGTTGTCTGTTCTCAAGAAGCATAAGAAGGCTCTAGGCTGGACCCTGGCGGACATTCCTGGTATTTGCCCATCCACATGTATGCATCGAATAAATTTAGAGGATGGAGCTAAACCAGTAAGACAGCCACAGAGAAGACTCAACCCGACGATTCTTGATGTAGTGAAGAAGGAGATAACCAAGCTTTTGCAAGCTGGAATCATGTATCCTATCTCCGACAGCCAATGGGTGAGTCCCGTCCAGGTAGTCCCGAAGAAGACCGGCCTCACAGTGATAAAAAATGAGAAGCAGGAGCTGATTCCTACTCGGGTGCAGAACAGTTGGAGAGTCTGCATTGACTATAGGAGGCTGAACCAAGTTACCAAAAAGGACCATTTTCCCCTGCCATTCATTGACCAGATCCTCTTTTGATGGTTGTCTGTATAGTTTGGAAAAAGTTTTGAATATTTGCATTGAAACTAACCTTGTTCTAAATTTTGAAAAATGTCATTTTATGGTTGAGCAAGGTATAGTTTTAGGCCACATTATTTCCAATAAGGGTATTGAAGTAGATCCTGCAAAAATTTTTGTTATTTCACAATTGCCTTACCCTTCTTGTGTGCGAGAGGTGCGATCCTTTCTTGGTCATGCAGGATTCTACAGGCGCTTTATAAGGGATTTTAGCAAAGTAGCCCTTCCACTGTCCAACTTGTTGCAAAAGGAGGTGGAGTTTGACTTTAATGACAGATGCAAAGAGGCTTTTGATTGCCTCAAAAGAGCGCTGACTACCACCCCCATCATCCAGGCACCTGATTGGACAGCCCCTTTTGAGCTTATGTGTGATGCATTAAATTATGCATTGGGGGCTGTCCTTGCTCAGAAAATTGATAAATTGCCCAGGGTGATATATTATGCTTCTAGGACTTTAGATTCTGCCCAAGCGAATTATACTACTACTGAGAAGGAGCTTCTAGCCATAGTTTTTGCTCTTGAAAAATTTTGATCTTATTTGCTTGGTACCCGCATCATTGTTTATACTGACCATGCAGCTCTAAAGTACTTGTTGAAGAAGGCTGATTCTAAGCCTAGGTTGATCCGATGGATGCTCTGGCTTCAAGAGTTTGACTTGGAGATCCGTGATAGGAATGGAGCACAAAATTTAGTTGCTGATCATTTGAGTCGGATCGAACGTGTATCGGATGCGAATTTACCCATTTGGGATGATTTCCCAGATGATCATTTGTATATACTGTATAGTATTTCTAACTCTCTTTCTACTCCCTGGTTTGCTAACATTGTCAATTATTTGGTTGCTTCTGTTTTTCCTCCCTTAGCATCTAAGGCCCAAAAAGATAAAATTAAAAGTGATGCTAAGCATTTTATTTGGCATGACCCCTACTTGTGGAAATTGTGCAGTGATCAGGTCATTAGACGATGCATTCCAGATCATGAGACTGACTCAATCCTGCAGTTCTATCATTCTTCCGCACCGGGAGGTCATCTGGGTGTTCAAAGGATAGCTCGCAAAGTGCTTGATTGTGGTTTTTATTGGCCCACCATCTTTAAAGATGCGTGGAAGATCTACAACACTTGTGAGCAGTGTCAGAAAGCAGGAAATACACTTACATGGCGACAACAAATGCCTCAGCAACCTATGCTATTCTGTGAGGTGTTTGATGTCTGGGGTATAGATTTCATGGGCCCTTTTCCTGTCTCTTTTGGTTATGTTTACATTCTCCTTGCAGTTGACTATCTTTCAAAATGGGTGGAAGCCAAGCCCACTAGAACTAATGATGCTAAGGTTGTTGCAGATTTTATCAGGTCTAATCTGTTTTGCAGGTTTGGAGTACCTAAAGCAATTGTTAGTGATCAAGGAACCCATTTTTGCAACAGAACAATGCATGCCCTGCTTAAAAAATACGGGGTGGTACACAGGGTATCCACACCATACCACCCCCAGACCAATGGACAGGCAGAAATTTCTAACAGGGAGATCAAGAGAATTTTAGAGAAGATTGTGCAGCCAAGCAGGAAAGATTGGAGTACCAGGCTTGATGATGCTCTCTGGGCACATCGGACTGCCTACAAAGCACCCATAGGAATGTCTCCTTATCGGGTTGTCTTTGGAAAGGCATGTCATCTTCCAGTGGAGATTGAGCACAAAGCATACTGGGCAGTGAAGACTTGCAACTTCTCTATGGATCAAGCTGGTGAGGAAAGAAAGTTGCAACTGAGTGAGTTAGATGAAATCCGCCTAGAAGCCTACGAGAATGCCAAGTTCTACAAAGAAAAGACCAAGAAGTTCCATGATAGCATGATAGTTAAGAAGGACTTCATGGTTGGGCAAAAAGTGCTATTGTATAATTCTAGGCTTGGACTCATGAGTGGTAAGATGAGGTCTAAGTGGATTGGTCCTTTTGTTGTTACTAATGTTTTTCCTTATGGTATAGTTGAGATCAAAAGCGACTCCACAAACAAGAGCTTCAAGGTCAACGGACATCGACTTAAGCCATTCCTCACGAACCCTTCTTTAGTGGACGTAGTGGTGGAAGAGACTTCCTTACTCCACCCTACTCTTCCTCCACCATGACTTAGGGAGTTCTTCTTTTCCTATCTCCTTCTTTGCTTTTATTACACTTGTCCAATTCTATTTGATGGTTTAATTGTTTTAATCTCTTAATTGTGCTACATTGAGGACAATGTGTTGTTTAAGTATGGGGGGGGGGGGGGGGAGTGTTCTTTGGTTTTTGTTAGTTTTGTTGGTTTTGTTAATTTGTTAGTTGTGTTAATTTGTTAATGCTGATTAGTTTCGTCGGATTTTTAGTTTAATATTTTGGGTCAATTCTGTGTGCATGTACGACTTTGCATGTTTTTCTTTGAATCATAGGATATGTTCAAGAAATGGGTAATTTTTTTTTTGAAAATAAAAGTTTTTGACATTTTGTGAATTGAAATCCTTGATTCTCCTCTACATGTCATGATAGTTTTGAAAGCTCAATTTGAAAGTGATGAGTTTACCTTTGTGAGAATTTGAGCCATCCATCATCATAATCATTTGGTGTGTTTTGCCCCATTGATTGCGTGCACAATAGCCTTGGCTTGATTCTTGTTGATGCTTCCTAATTCACATGCATATTTGGATATGATTGAGGCAATTTTGTTCTTATAAGCTTCTAGCCAAATGGACTTACCTTGACTTAATTCCATTGATATCCCTTTTGAGCCTTGTTTCCCTTTCCTTGTTTTGAAGCTCACTACAAGCCTTAAGTGAAAAACCATGATATCACCATATCCTTAAGGAATTTTGGAGCTTTGGAATTGTTTTGGGAATAAGTGTGGGGGTTTTTGTTTCATTGGATAACATGTTTTGTTGGCCATGCTGCATGATATATTTTGAGCCATACTTGATATGCATTGCATATTGGTTAAGTGTTGGACATGCTGAATATGATGCTGTTTCTCAAAAGGCTACATAGAAAAAAAAATCGAAAAAGAAAAAGAAAAAAACAGTAAAGTTGAGTGAATAAGAAAAGAATGATGAGACTCTTGGTTCTACTCTTTATGTTTAAATTTTATCTTTACTTCTTTTTATTTTCTTATGTTTTCTTAATATGCACTTATTCCCCATTGCTCCTCTATTCCTTTGGGATTCAGCCACTTATTCCATATTTTCCATACCTTGTCCTTGGCCCCATTACAACCTTAAAAGACCTTTTGATCCTCATGTGCTTGTGTTTATGGGTTGATTGTAAATTTTAGAATCTTCCCAAGTTTATGTGGTGTTTGTTTTCATGGGTGCTTTGAGGGTAAATAGTAGCCTAGACACTTGAGAGATAGAGTGTATATCTTGTGAGGCTTTATCACTTTTCATTCTTGAGCTGATTAACTATTTTGCCATGATTGGGTTACTTAGATGATTTTCATGAATGTCTTGACTTTTTGGATCTCCTTATGTTAGATGTTACCCATTCCTTTCATTCCTTGATGTTCATTGACAAATATGTGAATGTTTTCGTTTGCCTCTCTTTGATATCCTTGGATTTTGTTCTTTGTTTCATTTTGCCCAGGAGTGCAAAAGGCTAAGTATGGGGGGTTTTGATGTGCCATCATTTTCTTCTATTTTCTAAACCCTTGTTGCACCATTTTAATTATTGATTGGTCTTAATTGTCAATTAATTAGGCAGTTTTATTATTTGGTCTCATTTAGCTTATTTGATGTTTTTAATCTAATTTCAGGAATTAATGAAACATTGGGCTTAATCCGGATTTTGGTTGTGGACTTGAAGAGGGCAAATAAAGCAGCGCTTACCTTAGTTAATTTTTAATTAGGAAATTTCGCAATTTTATTTTATGTGGTTTAGTGTTTATTTCGTTTTGGGCCAGAGTATTGTAATATGGCCCAGTGACTTTGAGTGACTCTTTTTAAATAGCAGCCTTGGGATTTGTGCAAGGCATTCTGTTATGCCATTCATTATTCAAAGCTTTGTTTAGGGTTTTAAGTTCTTTCTGTTCTAATGCTACTGTTTTCGTTCTTAATGCAATTTCCCATTTCTTGCTTCTAATTACAATTTCGTTCTTGCTTCTTCTTCTACTTTCATTTACGTTTTTGTTTTCATTTTCGTTTCTGTCTCATTTACGTTTCTGTTTTCATTTTTGTTTCTGTCTCATTTACGTTTCTGTTATTTACGTTTTTGCTTCATTTTTCATTTACGTTTTCTGTTTGAATCTATGGAAGGCTAATTATTCTAGTGTTGTTTCCTTCTGAGGAAGAAGCCCAACTCTCTTTGAGGTTTCGTTTATAATGTGGTTCCTTGACAGTTTTCCCTTCACCAGTTAACCCAAATTCATGAACATTAATCAGTGCACGCTTCGTGTTCGATTAATTGCCTCTGAGCCTAACTTGCGTTCATGCTTAATGGACGAAGGGCTAGCTGGTGTATGTGGTGTCTAATCACGTATTGACAACCCTAGGTTGATTTTCGCTTAGTAAATTGAAATAGGGTTTGATTAAGTGGTTACTATTAGGGACGAATTCTCCATAACCCAGGATAAGAGAATGGTTTCTGAATCAGAGGAAACAACCCAGTTTTAATATTATTAGTTTCGTATTCCAGTTTACTTGTTCTGCTCCTTAAATCACAATACAAACAAACCCCCCCCCCCCCCCAATTGTTACTGTTACTGCAAGTATATTATGTACATTTGGTTTATCATTGCTCGTTGGGAAACGACCTAGGATCACTTCCTAGTTACTGCATTATCATGTTTATTTGATTCGGGTATGACCTCGATCACTAAGCATACACCGCTGGAAGGTACCAAGGGCGTTGCATAGGCCAAAAAGCATCCTCCTATAGGCAAAAGTGCCAAAGGGACAGGTGAATGTGGTATTTTCTTGATCCTCAGGAGCAATATGAATTTGTAAATAACCAGAAAAACCATCAAGAAAACAGTGATGAGACTTACCTGCCAAACGCTCAAGCATTTGATCAATGAATGGCAGGGGAAAATGATCTTTTTTGGTTACCTGGTTCAGCCTCCTATAATCAATGCATTCGCCAGCTGTTCTGCACTCTTGTGGGCATAAGCTCATCCTTTTCATTCTTGATCAATGTGAGGCATGTCTTCTTAGGAATCACTTGGACTGGAATCACCCACTGGCTGTCAGAAATGGGGTAGATGATTCCAACTTGTAAGAGCTTGGTCACCTCCTTTTTCACCACATCCAGAATGACGGGGTTGAGTTGCCGTTGTGGCTGCCTCACTGGCTTAGCTCCATCCTCTAAAAGTATCCTATGCATGCAAGTAGATGGGCTAATACCAGGAATGTCAGCTAAAGTCCATCCAATGGCCTTCTTGTGCTTCTTGAGCACTAGCAACAACTTCTCCTCTTGCTCAACATCGAGGGAGGCAGAGATGATCACTGGGAATTTTTCCTTGTCCTCCAAGTAAGCATATGTCGCAACCTACCCTTCGGCGGGAGGGCGAAGCGTGACTCGCGGAATGCGTGTTCCACGAAAGGAATACGCGCGGAGTCGCCACCAACGTTTATTTGAGGAAAACGTCGGAAAAACCGGAAAAGACGCGATCTACGAACTTTTAAGTGAAAGGTTCGGGAGTTGTATTTACGCACGGGGAAGGTATTACCACCCCACACGTCCGTCACAAGGGACGACAGCCTTTAATCGAATGTGCAAACATGACTTTGATTTTTATGTTCCCTTTTATGTCCTTATATCCTTTATACCCTTTTTATATTTTTCTCTTTTTGTGGTCGACAAGGGTGTTTCCCTTTGCTCCTACGTATTCCTCAATTTGCGATGAGGAAATCAGACCTACGTAGTTCTTTCTTATCAAGTGATTCCTTTTTTACTTAAGAGGTGATCATTTTAAGGCGTTGGACCTTAAAAACGATCCATTTTAATTAGTAAGAAATTGAAATGACAAACTTCAAAAACCTATTTTTGTGGACGAGCTTGACTAGGCGAGTTGATTTTAGCCTTAGTTTCACCTTAGTTATTAGTCAATTCGATTAAGAATGAGAAATCCCAAAGAGAAAACGTCCGATTGATTTTCCGCCTTATTTTGCTAAAAGGTATTTTTTTTATTATTATATTATTTTTTACCTCTTTTTTTGATTTCCAACGTGGTTACGGCACGACCGAACGGTCGGAATTCATTTTAACCGAAGTTAATGGATAATACAATTTAAACGTTCGGTGGAAATTTATTTTATTTTTAAGTTAAGCGAGAAATGACTTAAGTAAAATGGCTTAAGCACGTCAACAGGGGCTATAAAAAGTAAATGAAATGAGAATAAAGATACACAAAACACAATGTGGACCACCATGGGTACATAGAACGAATCGAAAAGCTTGGTTCAAGGTACTTACCCGTTGAAGATCGAAGAACGATGAAGAACGAATGAAGAACGTCGAAGAACGGTCAAAAACCTTCGCGAAATTCCTTACAGAAACATTTCGGAAGAGCCTCGGCTTAAATTTTCTTCACGGAAACAATTTTTCCAAGCAAATTCGAAAGAGAGAGAAGTGCCTAAGGGGCTGAACCCTTTTCTTCTTCACTTCCTCCCCTATTTATAGCAAAATAGGGGAGATGGTTGCCGCCCAGCTCGCCCAGGCGAGCCAGGTTGCTTCCTCCAGAAGCAACAACCTTCTGGAGGAATCTTCTGGAGGGCCCAAGTGGGCCTGGGTGCTATTTGCACCCCCATTTTTACTAAGTACACCCCCCTCTGCTTTTTTTTGGTGATTCTTTTTTCGTAAAGTTACGGAAACTTACGAATTTCGTAACGATACTTGTTTTCTTTCCGTAATGTTATGGAACCTTGCGGATTACATAATCATCCCCTTTTTGACTTACGGAATGTTACGGAACCTCACTTAATTATGCAACGATGCTTCCATTTGATTTCCGGTGTGTCACGGAAACTTACGGATTGTGCATCAATATTTTTTTTGGTTTTCCGGCATGTCCTGGAATTTCACAAATTGCCTAATGATGGGTGCCAAGCACCTCACAAGGACCAAAGAAAAGTCGTATGTCATCAAGCAAAGGTCCCCGGACGAAATTAGGGTATGACAGCATATTTGAGGGTTGCTGGTAAGGGCTTCAACTCTGGTGTGGGTGGTGGCTGAATAGTGGGAGGAACCAGGGTAGGAGAAGAAGAAGGTTCCTCAACCTGTACCTCATAAAGCAAGTCAGAAGTATATGTACTTCCTGCAACATGGTTAGTGCATTCTGACTCTAAAAAATCAACATCAAGAGGTACAACACCCAGAAAATCAGAATCGGACTCAAAATCAAATTCACTCTCAGCATAAAAATCAGATACAGGATCAGATTCAAACTCATATTCAGATTTAATGCATAAGGAGTGACAAGTATGCAGATCAGATAAAAATGGATGTTTCCTACCATGAAGAACAAAATCAAAATCAAACATATAATCACCAACAATATGTAAATGTTTTTGTTTGTCTCTCTTTGATATCCTTGGATTTTGTTCTTTGTTTCATTTTGCCCAGGAGTGCAAAAGGCTAAGTATGCGGGGTTTTGATGTGCCATTATTTTCTCGTATTTCTTAACCCTTTTTGCACCATTTTAATTACTGATTAGTCTTAATTGTCAAATTAATTAGGCAGTTTTATTATTTGGGCTCATTTAGCTAATTTGATGTTTTTAATCTAATTTCAAGAATTAATGAAGCATTGGGCTTGAATCCAAAATTGGGCTTGGACTTGATGAGGGCAGACTATTTTATTCTACAAAATTTTATCTTATCTAGACACTATCTTATCTAGATATTATTTAGATTTGATCTCATCTAGATATTATTTCATCTAGATCTAATCTTATCTTATCTAGATTTGATTTTATTTTATTTATGGGCTTGGATTTAAAACAGATTTGTAAGGTTTGGGGTTGAAAAATTATATAACAACACCAAGGTTCTAGTTTAGCTCTGGCTCTCTCCTCTCTCTCCTTTTTCGTTTTTAGTTTTAGGCTTCTCTTTTTCTTTTAGACACTTTTTCGTTTTGGAGAGAAAGAATAAATTTAAGTTTTCTAATTCCAGTTTTTACTATTCACGTAGCAATAAAATTTCATTTGCTGCTTCAATCTGCAATTTTGTTCTTTACCGATTAATGGAAGGCTAAGTCTCAAGCGTTGTTTTCTCTTGAGAATCAAGCACAGCTCTCTTTGAGGTTCTATTATTATTATTAAATTCTGATCAGTTTTTCCTCTTCACCAATTACTCTGTATTTGTTGCTATTAATCCATGCATGCTTAGTGCTTGATTAATTGTCTCTGCGCTTAATTTACATTCATGCTTAGTGATCGTTCATGATTAATTGGTGTATGTGTTGCTTAATAACATAATGAATGCCTTATGTTAAATTTCGCTTAGTAATTTAATTTAGGGTTGGATTAAGTGGCTGAACTGATAAAGGATAAATTCTTGTAACCTAGTGTCATACCCTAATTTCGTCAGGGGACCATCTGTTTGTTGGGATGCGACCTTCGCATGACCGCTTCGAGGAACTTGACACCCATCGTTAGGCAATCTGAGAAGTTTCGCGAGATGCCAGAAGTCGAAAGGAAACATTGTTGCGCAATCCGTAAAGTTCCACAACATTCCAGAAGTCAAAGAAGGAATTGTTGCGCAATCCGTAAGGTTTCGCGACATTACAGAAAGAAAACAAGTATCGTTATGTAATCCGTAAAGATCTGTAACGTTACGGAAAAAGAATCAGCAAGAAAAGCAAAAGGGGGTGTATTTAGTAAAATGAGGGGTGCAAATAGCCATTTTCAAATCTGGGCCCTTCTAGAGGATTCTGGGCATTTCCTTGCTTAAGGTGGAAGCAACCAAGCTTGCCTGGGCGAGCTAGGCGGCAACCACCTCCCCCGTTTGTTAAAAAAAATGGCTTCCGGGACTCCCGTAATGCTTCCGTAAAATTCCCATAACCCTAAATAAGCATATTTCACTTAATATGGGTGAGGAGGAAGAGAAAAAAGAAGAAAGTCAAGTCAAATATGCTTCCGTAAGGCTTCAGTAACTTTTCCGTGAAATACGAAAGAAGGGAGGTGAACTTATCAAAATGGGGGGTGCAAATAGCAGTTTTCAAAATTTTGAATTTGGGCCTTCCAAAGTATTTTCGAAACAGGGTTGCTTCTGGAGGAAGCAACCCAGCTCGCCTGGACGAACTTGGCGGCAACCTCCTCCCCCTTTTTCCTATAAATAGGCAAAAGGGGGCTGTTCTAAACATCCCTTATCCCCCTGGCTATGCATTTAAGCTGTTTTGGGTGAAAAAAATTGTTTCCGTGAAGAAAATCCAAGCCGAAGTGCTTCCGTAACGCTTCCGAGACGTTTCCATGAGCTAATCGGTGAAGGTTATCCGTCGTTCTTCATCCGTTCTTCATTCTTCAACGGGTAAGTTTTCAAATCTGAGACTTTCAATTCACTTCTTGTTTTTTTAGCTTGCATCTTCATTTCGTTCATTTTTGTTTTTCTTTTCTTTCGTTTTTAATGAGCTTTAACCGATCGTTTAAGCCGTTATCTCGCCTAATAAATGATAAAATGAATTTCAACCGATCATTTGTGTTGTAATATCGTTTAATCACTTTTAAAACAAAATCTAACTGATCGTTCACGCTATAATCTCGGTTAAACAAAAAAAAACAAAATAATAATAAAATAATCAAAATATCTTCAAAAAATAATAATAAAATAATCAAAATATTTTTGAATAAAATAATCAAAAAAATCAATCGGACGTTTTTCTTTGAAAGTTTCCTTGGATCAATTGACTAATAACCTAAGTGAAACTAAGGCTAAAATCAACTCACAAATCAAGCTTTGTCCGCAAAAATCACTAAAAACCGTTTTAAGGTCCAACACCTTAAACGGTACTCTTTGTTTTTATTGGTTAACATGGACCGTTCAAAAGCATGAAATCAACATGTAACTTTATCGCTTTTGCAAGAACTACGTAGGTATGATTTCCTCATCGCAATTGAGGATACGTAGGAGCAAAAGCCCCGCTTTTGTCGACCACCCCAAGAGATCGTTAATGGTCCAACGCCTTAACGTTTCTCTCCTTTCAAAATCAAAAGATCGTTTAATGGTCCAACACATTAAATGACCTTTTGTTCAGTCAAAATATATCTTGCAAAAAAGATAAAAACAACTTAACACACATTTAGTTCTCAAAGAACTACGTAGGTCTGATTTTCTTATCACAATTAAGGAATACGTAGGAGCAAGGGAAACACCCTTGTCAACCACAAAAAGATTAAAAATACAAAAGGCATAAAAAGACATAAAAAGGAAAATAAAACAATTCGAAGTCATATTTGCACACTTGATTAAAGGCTGTCGTCCCTTGTGACGGACGCGTGGGGTGCTAATACCTTCCCCGTGCGTAAATACAACTCCCGAACCTTTCACACTTAAAGTTCGTAGACCACGCCTTTCCGGTTTTTCCGACATTTTCCTCGAATAAACGTTGGTGGCGACTCCGTGCATTTTCCTCCCTTGGAAGACGCACCCGCAAGCCCCGCGTCGCCCTCCCGCTGAAGGGTAGGTTGCGACAGTTAGCGACTCCACTGGGGATCCTTGTTAGAGAGTTAGGCCAATCAATCAATGTGCTTTCCTTACCATGACTTCTCCTTTGTTCCTTTTTCTTTATTTCTTTCCTTATGATCTTGTATATATAAACTCTTTGTTGCTTTTAGTGTGTTTTTAAAATGTATGCATGAGGTAAATATTTGTTCATTTGATGCACACAAACACCAACACTATTTGCACACACGGTGAGTTGAAAAGGGGCCCTATACCCGGGTCCATGGGAACATAAGGAGTGAGGTGAATCTGTGGTCATGCTAGGTCTCCGACTTGCTTGATAACAGTGAACCCTCATCTAGAGTTTTTCTCTTTGATAACACATGGTTGCTAGTAGTCCCTACTGCCGCAATATGTTTCGCTTTTACGCATCTGCATCATGTCATCACACATGCATTGTATGTTGGTCTCGTCTTTTGGAACATGAAGCCGGAAGGTTCATATCACCTTCACAGGACTGCACGTTGTCCCCTTTAGAGGACTACATGTCCTCGCCATCAGAGGGTTGCACGCCCTCACCTTCAGAGGACTGCACATCCTCGCCGTCGTAGGGCTACACACCCTCACCTTTAGAGGGCTACACGCCCTCACCTTCAGCGGACTACACGTCCTCCCCATCAGAGAACTACACGCCCTCGCCAATAGAGGGCTGCATGCCCTCACCTTCAGAGGACTACACGCCCTTGCCTTCAGAGGGCTGCATGGCCTCGCCTACAGAGGACTACACGTCCTCTTCATCAGAGGGTTGCACACCCTAACCTTTAGAAGACTACGCGTCCTCGCCTTCAAAGGGCTACGCGCCCTCGCCTTCGTAGGGCTACTTGCCCTCACCTTCAGAGGACTACATGTCCTTGCCTATAGAGGGCTACACGCCCTCGCCATCAGAGGACTACACGTTGTCATCGTCAGAGGGCTACGCGCCCTCGCCTTCGTAGGGCTACACGCCCTCGCCTTTGTAGGGCTACACGCCCTCACCATCAGAGGACTACACATCCTCGCCTTTAGTGCACTACACGTCCTTGCCTTTAGAGGACTACATGTCCTCCCCACCAGAGGATTAGTGACTGGTGCTGACAATTTAATTGGCGATTTTTGTTTTGATAGTTAGGGTTTTTATTTTTGGCTGAATTTTTGTGAGGTAGGTTCTTTTGATCCATATTTTGTGGGAAAAATAGCTGGAGCCCTTAGTTTTGTCAAATTTGAAAGTTCCAAAAAAGTAGTGAATTTGATTTTTGTCAAAACTTCAAACGGCCATAACTTTTGCTCCGGGTATCAGAATGACTATTATTATATATGTATTTGGGGTAGAAAAAAATTTCCCATACCATGGCAGCAGGCCAATGGCCGGTTGAGGTCTCTAGCTAGCCATAATCGCCTGTTTACTAGTTTTTTTATTTTTCAAGTTTTATTGTTTTATTTTTCTAAACTTTCCTTAGGTAGTTTCCATAGTTAGACTTTGAATTTTTGCCTGAACATTTTTGTGCCATCTTTTCATGATTTTAGGGTGTTTCTCACAAAATTTCAAGTGATTTGGATATCATTTGAGGGTAGTTGTAGTTCAAACCTACACTGTTACTTGCATAAGAAGGCAACTAGTTGTGCATGCTGAATATAGTGTATGACTAGAGGCAATCCATCTGACTTACAACCCTTTGATCCTGAGATAGATAGGACATTTCATAAATTAGTTAGGCATCATCTTGTACCTTTTGAGCATCCTGAGCATTCTCTCATTGGTGATTTTGAGCATCCTGATTTAGAGCATTATAATTTTAAACATTCTGAGAACATGGCACAACCTCCACCCTGTGAGAGGACTCTAAGGGAAATGGCTGCACCTGATTTCATCTACGAAAGCTTGTGCATCCAATACCCTGATGAGGATGTCCCATATGTTCTTAAAACTGGACTGATCCATTTGCTTCCAAAGTTTCATGGCCTTGCAGGTGAAGACCCGCACAAACATTTAAAAGAATTCCATATTGTCTGCTCCACCATGAAACCCCCAGATGTCTAGGAGGATCACATATTTCTGAAGGCTTTTCCTCATTCTTTAGTGGGAGTGGCAAAGGACTGGCTATATTACCTTGCTCCAAGGTCCATCACGAGCTGGGATGACCTCAAGAGAGTATTCTTAGAAAAAATTTTCCCTGCTTCCAGGACCACGGCCATCAGAAAAGATATTTCAGGAATTAGGCAACTCAGTGGAGAGAGCTTATATGAATACTGGGAGAGATTTAAGAAACTATGTGCCAGTTGCCCTCACCACCAGATTTCTGAGCAGCTTCTTCTCCAATATTTTTATGAAGGACTCAGTAACATGGAGAGAAGTATGATAGATGCTGCTAGTGGTGGAGCCCTTGGAGACATGACCCCTGCTGAAGCCATAAATTTAATTGCGAAGATGGCTTCAAACTCCCAGCAATTTAGTGTCAGAAGTGATGTTATTGTCATTAGAGGAGTGCATGAAGTAGCCACGAATTCATCTTCATCAGCTGAGACTAAGAAGCTTGAAGGTAAACTAGATGCCTTGGTTAACCTGGTAACCCAACTGGCCATGAATCAAAAATATGCACCTGTCGCTAGACTCTGTGGTTTATGCTCCTCTGCCGACCACCACACAGACCTTTATCTTTCTGTGCAACAATCTGAAGCAATTGAACAGCCTGAAGCTTATGCTGCAAACATCTACAATAGACCTCCTCAACCTCAGCAGCAAAATCAACCACAACAGAACAATTATGACCTCTCCAGCAACAGGTACAACCCCAGGTGGACGAATCATCCCAACCTTAGATGGTCGAGTCCTTCACAACAGCAACAACAACAATAGCCTTATTTCCAGAATGCTGCTAGCCCAAGCAGACCATACGTTCCTCCACCAATCCAGCAGCAACAACAACAACAGCAACAGCCCTAGAAACAGCAAATAGTTGAGGCCCCTCCGCAACCTTCCCTTGAAGAACTTGTGAGGCAAATGACTATGCAAAACATGCAGTTTCAACAAGAGACCAGAGCCTTCATTCATAGCTTAACTAATCAGATGGGACAATTGGCTATACAGTTAAATCAACAACAGTCCCAGAATTCTAACAGATTACCTTCTCAATCTGTCCAGAATCCCAAAAATGTGAGTGTCATTACATTGAGGTCGGGAAAGCAGTGTCAAGGACCTCAACCAGCAACATCTTCCTCATCCGCAAATGAACCTGCCCAACTTCACTCTACTCCAGAAAAAGATGATGACAAAAGTTTAAAGCGTAAGTTACCTAACAATTTCTATGCAGGTGAATCTAAAGAGAAGCAGCATATTCGTCTTCCATTCCCTCCAAGAGCAATTTCCAACAAAAAAATGGAAGAGACGGAGAAGGAGATATTGGAAACATTTAGAAAAGTAGAGGTAAACATACCTCTACTGGATACAATAAAGCAAATTCCAAGATATGCTAAATTCTTAAAAGAGTTGTGCACTCATAAGCGAAAGCTTAAAGGAAGTGAAAGAATTAGTATGGGCAGAAATGTCTCCGCATTGATTGGTAAATCTGTTCCCCAAATCCCTGAAAAATGTAAAGATCCAGGTACATTCAACATACCTTGTATTATAGGGAACATTAAGTTTGACAATGCCATGCTAGATTTAGGAGCTTCTGTTAGTGTTATGCCTCTATCTATTTTTAATTCTCTATCTCTTGGTCCTTTGTAGTCAACTGTTGTGGTAATTCATTTAGCTAATAGAAGTGTTGCCTATCCTGCTGGTTTCATAGAGGATGTCTTAGTTAGAGTTGGTGAACTAATTTTCCCTGTTGATTTTTATATTTTGAATATGCAGGAGGGGTTTTCTAAAGGATTAGTTCCCATCATTCTAGGTAGACCTTTTATGAAAACTGCTAGAACTAAGATAGATGTATATGCAGGCACACTATCTATGAAGTTTGGTGATATAACTGTTCATTTTAATATTCTTGATGCTATGAAACACCCATCTGAAAATCTTTCTGTATTTCGTGCTGAAATAATTGACCATATTGTTGATACATGACTGATCTTCATTCTAATCTGCATGTTTGTCACTCTTCATGCATTGAATCTGAATTTGTACTTGATCATATGTCTGAATTTGATGTTGAGAGTGAATCTGAATTTGATATTGATTACATGTCTGGTGATGTTTTACCTCTTGAGATTGATTTTATAGAGTCAGATAGAACTAAACATGTTTCAGGAAGTACACATACCTCTGACTTTCTTTATGAGGTACAGGCTGAGAAACCATCTCTTTCTACCACTATCCAGCCGCCCACACCAGAATTGAAGCCTTTGCCATCAAATTTAACATATGCTTACTTGGGTGATGGCAAAAGTTTTCCAATAATTATATCTGCCTCCCTTGCTGATGAGCAAGAGAAGCTGTTATCAGTTCTCAAGAAGCATAAGAAGGCTATAGGCTGGACCCTGGCAGACATTCCTGGTATTAGCCCATCCACATGTATGCATCGGATAAATTTAGAAGATGGGGCTAAACTAGTAAGACAGCCACAGAGAAGACTCAACCCGATGATTCTTGATGTAGTGAAGAAGGAGGTAACCAAGCTTTTGCAAGCTGGAATCATTTATCCTATCTCCGACAGCCAATGGGTGAGTCCCGTCCAGGTAGTGCCGAAGAAAACCGGCCTCACCGTGATAAAAAATGAGAAGGAGGAGTTGATTCCTACTCGGGTGCAGAACAGTTGGAGAGTCTGCATCGACTATAGGAGGCTGAACCAGGTTACCAAAAAGGACCATTTTCCCCTGCCATTCATTGACCAGATGCTTGAACGCCTGGCAGGTAAATCTCACTACTGTTTCCTTGATGGTTTTTCTGGTTATATTCAAATCACTATTGCTCTTGAGGATCAGGAAAAAACCATATTCACCTGCCCCTTCGGCACTTTTGCCTATAAGAGGATGCCTTTCGGCCTGTGCAATGCCCCTGGTACCTTCCAGCGGTGCATGATTAATATTTTTAGTGATTTTTTAGAAAATTTCATAGAGGTGTTTATGGATGATTTCACTGTATATGGATCCTCTTTTGATATTTGTTTGGATAATCTGGAAAAGGTTTTGAATAGCTGCACTGAAACTAACCTTGTTCTAAATTTTGAAAAATGTCATTTTATGGTTGAGCAAGGTATAGTTTTAGGCCACATTATTTCCAATAAGGGCATTGAAGTAGATCCTGTAAAAATTTTTGTTATTTCACAATTGCCTTACCCCTCTTGCGTGTGAGAGGTGCGATCTTTTCTTGGTCATGCAGGATCCTACAGGCGCTTTATAAGAGATTTTAGCAAGGTAGCCCTTCCACTATCCAACTTGTTGCAAAAGGAGGTGGAGTTTGACTTTAATGATAAATGCAAAGAGGCCTTTCATTGCCTCAAAAGAGCACTGACTACCACCCCTATCATTCAGGCACCTGATTGGACAACCCCATTTGAGCTAATGTGCGATGCATCCAATTACACATTAGGGGTTATCCTTGCTCAAAAGATCTCCTTACTTCAGCTTACTTCTTTTCCACCATGACTTAGGGAGTTTTTCTTTTCCTATCTCCTTCTTTACTTTTATTACACTTGTCCGATTCTATTTGATGGTTTAATTGCTTTTAATCTTTTAATTGTGCTACATTGAGGACAATGTGTTGTTTAAGTATGGGGGGGGGGGAGTGTTCTTTGGTGTTGTTAATTTTGTTAAATTTGTTAATTTTTTTAGGTTTCTAGTTTAATATTTTAGGTCAATTTTGTTTGCATGTACAACTTTGCATATTTTTCTTTGAATTATAGGATATGTTCAAGTAATGGGTGTCATACCCTAATTTCGTCCGGGGATCATCTGTTTGTTGGGGTGCGACCCTTGCTTGACCACTTCGAGGTACTTGACACCCATCGTTAGGCAATCCGTGAAGTTCCGCGACATGTCGGAAGTTGAAAGGACGTGTTAAGGTGCAATCCGTAAAGTTCCGTAACATTCCAGAAGCCAAAGAAGGGATGATTGTGTAATCCGTAAGGTTTCATGACATTACGAAAAGAAAACAAGTATCGTTACGTAATTCGTAAAGTTCCGTAACGTTATGAAAAAAGAATCAGCAAAAAAAGGGCAGGGGGTGTATTTAGTAAATAGGGGGGATACAAATAGCAATCAGGCCCACTTGGGCCTTCCAGGATCTTCCAACAGAAGGCGATGCCTTCAGGTTGAAGCATCCCAGCTTGCCTGGGCGAGCTGGGCGGCAACCACCTCCCTCTTTTCCCCTATAAATAGGGGGAGGAGGGCAGAACAAAAATGTTCAACCCTCCTGGTATCTGAGAATCACTTAAAATTAGTGAGAAAAATTGTTTCCGTGAAGAAAATCCAAGTCGAGGCGCTTCCGTAACGCTTCCGAGACGTTTCCGTGGGCGATTTCGCGAAGATTTTCCACCGTTCTTCATCGTTCTTCGTCGTTCTTCGGTCTTCAACCGGTAAGTTCCCAAAATCGAACCTTTCAATTCATTCTATGTGCCCTTAGTGGTCCCCACTTGTTTCGCATGCTTTTATTTTTATTTCATTTGCTTTTCGTACCCCCTTTTGACGTGCTTTAGTCATTTATTTAAGTCATTTTCTCGCCTAATAAAAAAATAAAATAAATTTCCACCGATCATTTGAATTGTAATATCTTTTAATTTCTATTAGAATAAAATCCGATCAATCTTTCATGTCGTAACCACGTTTAAAACCAAAAAGAGGCAAAATAATAAAATAATAATATAAATATATCTTTTAATAAAATAATCAAAAAAATCAATCGGACATTTTTTCTTTGGGATTTTTTTTCTTAATTGAATTGACTAATAACCAAAGTGAAACTAAGGCTAAAATCAATTCATCAATCGATTTTTTTTGTCATCACCTAAAAACCATTTTTAAGGTCCAACGCCTTGAAATGGTCCTTTTCGCTTTTATTGGTTAAACGTGGATTTTTGAAAGCCTAAAGCCAACGCATAACTTTGTCACTACTTTCAAAAAAATTGAAAGATCGTTTAATGGTCCAATGCCTTAAATGACCTTTTATTCAATCAAAATATATCGTGCAAAAAAGGATAAAAACAATTTAACCAACGTTTAGTTCTCAAAGAACTACATAGGTCTAATTTCCTTACCACAATTGAGGAATACGTAGGAGCAAGGGAAACACCCTTGTCGACCACAAAAAAATAAAATATATAAAAGGCACAAAAAGACATAAGAACGTAAAAAAGGGAAAATAAAACAAATTGAAGTCATGTTTGCACACTTGATTAAAAGGCTGTCGTCCCTTGTGACGGATGCGTGGGGTGCTAATACCTTCCCCGTGCGTAAATACAACTCCCGAACCTTTCACTTAAAGTTCGTAGACCACCTCTTTTTTCGGTTTTTCCGCGTTTTCCTCAAATAAACGTTGGTGGCGACTCCGCGCATTTTCCTTTCTTGGAAGATGCACCCGTGAGTCTCGCGTCGCCCTCCCGCCGAAGGGTAGGTTGCGACAATAGGTAATTGTTTTGAAAATAAAAGTCTCTTGACATTTTGTGATTTGAAATCCTTGTTTTTCCTCTACATGTCATGATAGTTTTGAAAGCTCAATTTGAAAGTGATAAGTTTACCTTTGTGAGAATTTGAGCCATCCATCATCATAATCATTTGGTGTGTTTTACCCCATTGATTGCTTGCACAATAGCCTTGGCTTGATTCTTGTTGATGCTTCCTAATTCACATGCATATTTGGAAATCATTTAGGCAATTTTGTTCTTATAAGCCTCTAGCCAAATGGACTTACCTTGAATTAATTCCTTTGATAGCCCTTTTGAGCCTTGTTTCCCTTTCTTTGTTTTGAAGCTCATTACAAGCCTTAAGTGAAAAACCATGATATCACCTTACCCTTAAGGAATTTTGGAGCTTTGGAATTGTTTTGGGAATAAGTGTGGGGGGGGGGGGGGGGTTTGTTGGATAACATGTTTTGTTGGCTATGCTTCATGATGTATTTTTGGGCCATACTGATGTACATTGTATATGGGTTAAATGTTGGACATGCTGCTGAATGATATGCTAGTTCTCAAATGCTACTGTTAAAAAAAATTGCAAAATAAATAAATAAATAAATAAAATTTCAAGTTGAATCAATTCAAAAAAAAAAGAAAAAAAGAAAAGCAATAAAGTTGAGTGAATAAGATCTTAAATGGAAAAAAAATGATGAGACTCTTGGCTCTACTCTTTGCGTTTAAAATTTTATCTTTAGGTTTTCTTATTTTTTCTTAATATGCACTTATTCCCCATTGCTCCTCTATTCCTTTGGGATTTAGCTACTTAATCCATATTTTTCCCTACCTTGTCCTTGGCCCCATTACAACCTTAAAAGACCTTTTGATCCTCATGTGCTTGTGTTTATGGGTTGATTGTCAATTTTAGAATCTTGCCAAGTTTATGTGGTGTTGGTTTTCATGGGTGCTTTGAGGGTAAATAGTAGCCTAGACACTTGAGAGATAAAGTGTATATCTTGTGAGGCTTTATCACTTTTCATTCTTGAGATGATTAACTATTTTGCCATGATTGGGTTGCTTGGATGATTTTCACAAATGTCTTGACTCTTTGGATCTCTTCATGTTAGTTGTTACCCATTCCTTTCATTTCTTGATGTTCATTGAGAAATATGTAAATGTTTTTGTTTGTCTCTCTTTGATATCCTTGGATTTTGTTCTTTGTTTCATTTTGCCCAGGAGTGCAAAAGGCTAAGTATGGGGGGTTTTGATGTGCCATTATTTTCTCCTATTTCTTAACCCTTTTTGCACCTTTTTAATTACTGATTAGTCTTAATTGTCAAATTAATTAGGCAGTTTTATTATTTGGGCTTATTTAGCTAATTTGATGTTTTTAATCTAATTTCAGGAATTAATGAAGCATTGGACTTGAATCCATAATTGGGCTTGGACTTGAAGAGGGCAGACTATTTTATTCTACAAAATTTTATCTTATCTAGACTTTATCTTATCTAGATATTATTTAGATTTGATCTCATCTAGATATTATTTCATCTAGACCTTATCTTATCTTATCTTATCTATATTTGATTTTATTTTATTTATGGGCTTGGATTTGAAACAGATTTGTAAGCTTTGGGGCTGAAAAACTATATAACAACACCAAGGTTCTAGTTTAGCTCTGGCTCTCTCCTTTTTTGTTTTTAGTTTTAGGCTTTTCTTCTTCTTTTAGACACTTTTTCGTTTTGGAGAGAGAATAAATTTAAGTTTTCCAATTCTAGTTTTTACTATTCACGTAGCAATAAAATTTCGTTTGCTGCTTCAATTTGCAATTTTGTTCTCTACTGATTAATGGAAGGCTAAGTCTCCAGCATTGTTTTCTCTTGAGGATCAAGCACAGCTCTCTTTGAGGTTCTATTATTACTATTAAATTCTGATCAGTTTTTCCTCTTCACCAATTACTCTGTATTTGTTGTTATTAATCCATGCATGCTTAGTGCTTGATTAATTGTCTCTGCGCTTAATTTACATTCATGCTTAATGATCGTTCATGATTAATTCGTGTATGTGTTGCTTAATCACATAATGAATGCCTTATGTTAAATTTCGCTTAGTAATTTAATTTAGGGTTGGATTAAGTGGTTGAACTGATAAAGGATAAATTCTCGTAACCTAGGATAAGAGACTTGCTTGTGAATCAAGGGGAAACAACGTGTTTTAATTCTGATATTTTCTAATTCAAATTTACTCGTTGTTTAATTTACAAAAACAAATAACCCCCCCCCCCCCAATTCGTTACTATTTTATTACTATTTGTTATGAACATTTGGTTGACCATTGCTCATTGGGAGACGACCTAGGATCACTTCCTAGATACTGCATTTTTAATGTTTATTTGATTCGGGTATGGCCTCAATCAACAGGCTGTTGTTGTTGTGGAGGACTTGTCCATCTTAGATTTGGATGATTCCTCCAACCCGGATTGTATTTATTGCTTGAAAGGTCATAATTATTCTGTTGTTGTTGGTTTTGCTGTTGAGGAGGTCTATTATAAATGTTTGCAGCATAAGCTCCAGGTTGCTCATTGACTCCAGATTGCTGCAAAGAAGGACAAAGATCTGTATGGTGATCTGCAGAAGAACATAGACCACAGACTCTTGCAACAGGTGCAGATTTCTAATTCATGGCAAGCTGAGTTACTAGATTGACCAAAGCATCAAGTTTTCCCTCAAGCTTTTTATTTTCAGTAGATAAAGATGAATCTGTGGCCACCTCATGGACTCCTCTAAGGACAATAGCATCATTTCTTGCACTAAATTGTTGGGAGTTGGAAGCCATCTTCTCAATCAAATTCCTAGCCTCAACAGGGGTCATATCACCAAGAGCTCCACCACTGGCAGCATCAATCATACTCCTCTCCATGTTGCTAAGTCCCTCATAGAAATATTGAAGAAGGAGTTGCTCAGAAATCTGGTGGTAAGGACAACTTGCACACAATTTCTTGAATCTTTCCAAGTACTCATACAAGCTCTCTCCACGAAGTTGCCTGGTGCCTGAAATGTCTTTTCTGATTGCAGTGGTCCTAGATGCAGGGAAGAATTTCTCCGAGAACACCCTTTTAAGGTCATCCCAACTGAAAATGGACCTGGGAGCAAGGTAGTATAGCCAATCTTTTGCCACTCCCTCCAGAGAATGAGGAAAATCCTTTAGAAAGATATGATCTTCTTGGACATCAGGGGGCTTCATGGTGGAACAAACAATATGGAAATAGAACAATAATACTTGAAAATAAAATTAAAAAAAAACCCTTAGTAAACGGCTGATTTTTGGAGTTTGAGAGACCCCAACCGGCTAAAGTGAGTTGTCACAATATGGGAATTTTTGTTTTACCCCAAATGCATATATAATAATAGTCATTCTGATACCCGGAGCAAAAGTTATGGTCGTTTTAAGTTTTGCTAAAAACAAGTTCCCAAAATTTTTGTCTCTCTCAAATAGTGCCACACCAAGTGCTCCTGGTATTTTTCAGACAAGATATGGATCAAAAGAAACTACCACACAAAAAATCAGCCAAAAATAACAACTCTAACTATCAAAATAAAAATCGCTAATTATATTTCAAAATCAGTCGTTAATCACTGTTCATCACTGTTCACAACAAAACACAAAGCTGAATCAGTTGCTAAAAACAGTCGCTAAACAGGGGACGCAACTGAAATGCAAAACAGAATGCTACACAAAACAAGACAACTAAACACTATTATGAACCTTTGGCCCATTGCTCCCCAGCAACGGCGCCAAATTTGATCGAGGTCGTACCCGAATCAAATAAACATTAAAAATGCAATATCTAGGAAGTGATCCTAGGTTGTCTCCCAATAAGCAATGGTCAACCAAACGTTCATAACAGATAGTAAAAAAACAATAACAAATTTAGGGGGGGTTCTTTGTTTTTGTAAATTAAACAACAAGAAAATTTGAATTAGAAAATAACAGAATTAAAACATGTTGTTTCCCCTTGATTCACAAGCAAGTCTCTTATCCTAGGTTATGAGAATTTATCCTTAATCAGTTCAACCACTTAATCCAACCCTAAATTAAATTAGTAAGCGAAAATTAACATAAGGTTGTCATTATGTGATTAAGCTACACATACACCAATTAATCATGAACGAAACTGATCATTAAGCATGAACGTAAATTAAGCACAGAGACAATTAATCAAGCACTAAGCATGCATGGATTAATAACAACAAATATAGAGTAATTGGTGGAGGAAAAACTGATCAGAATTCAATAGTAATAACAAAACCTCAAAGAGAGTTATGCTTGATCCTCATGAGAAAACAACATTGGAGACTTAGCCTTCCATTAATCAGCAGAAAATGAAATTACAAATTGAAGCAAAAAATGAAATTGCAGATTGAACCAGAAAATGAATTTTATTGCTACGTGAATAGTGCACATGAACAGTAAAAACTGGAATTGAAAAACCTAAAATTATTCTCCTCTCCAAAAACTCTCCTAAACTAAAACCCTGGTGCTGTTATATAGGTTCTCAGCCCCAAAGCTTACAAATCTGTTTTAAGTCCAAGCCCATAAATAAAATAAAATCTGGACAAGATAAGATAAAATTGGATGAAATAAAATCTGGATAAGATAAGATTTGATTGGATGAAATAAAATCTGGATAAGATAAGATTTGATAAAATAAAATTGTTTGCTCTCTTCAAGTCCAAGCCCAATTCCGGATTCAAGCCCAATTGATTCTAATTCTCCTGAAATTAAATTAAAAACACAAAATTAGTCAAGTAGGCCCAAATGATAAAACTGCATAATTAATTTCACAATTAAGGCTAATCAGTAATTAAAATGGTGACAAAAAAGGTTAAGAAATAGGAGAAAATAATGACACATCACCCGTTGACACGTAGAGACAAATATGGTCATCTACACCCTTTCCTCGAAGACTCAATGTCTGTCGATCAAGACTACATTAGTCTCCATTTCGTCAACAAGAGGCAAGCGAGCCGGTTGACAAGTAAAGACAAATATGGTCATCTACACCTTTTCGTTGAAGACTCAATGTCTGCCGATCGAGACTAATTTAGTCACCATTTCGTCAACCAGAGGCAAGCGAGCTCGTTGACACGTAGAGACAAATGTGGTCATCATCACCCTTTCATCGAAGAATCAATGTCTGTCGACCGAGACTACTTTAGTCTCCATTTCTTTAACCAGAGGCAAGCGAGCCCATTGACATGTAGAGACAAATATGGTCATCTTCACCCTTTCGTCAAAGACTCAATATCTATCGACCGAGACTATTTTAGTCTCCATTTCGTCAACCATAGGCAAGCGAGCCCGTTGACACGTAGAGACAAATATGGTCATCTGCACCCTTTCATCGAAGACTCGATGTCTATCGGCCGAGACTACTTTTGTCTCCATTTCATCAACCAGAAGCAAGCGAGCCCATTGACACGTAGAGACAAATATGGTCATCTACACCCTTTCCTCGAAGACTCAATGTCTATCGACTGAGACTACTTTAGTCTCCCCTTTGTCAACCAGAGGCAAGCGAGCTCATTGACACATAGAAAACAATATGGTCATCTGCACCCTTTCGTTGAACACTCAATGTCTATTGACCGAGACTACTTTAGTCTCCATTTTGTCAACCAAAGGCAAGGGATATCGTTGACTCACAGAGACAAATATGGTCATCTGCACCCTTTCGTCGAAGACTCACTGTCTATTGACCGAGACTACTTTAGTCACCATTTCATAAACCAGAGGCAAGAGAGCTTGTTGACAAGCATAGACAAATATGGTCTTCTGCACCCTTTCATCGAAGACTCAATGTCTGTCGACCGAGACTACTTTAGTCTCCATTTTGTCAACCAAAGGCAAGTGATCCCGTTGACATGTTGTTCTCTTCCGGCAAGTGCACCGAATCGCGCAAGTAGTATAAAATGGTAAGAACCGAGTATCGAACTCTCAATTTGTGGAAAACGTCGGGAAAACCGAAGGAAACCGGTCAAAATGAAAATTCTAAGTTCGGGAGTTGTATTTACGTTTGAGGAAGGTATTAACACCTCTCACGTTTGTCTCAAAGGACAACAACCTATTTTTTTTTTTAATTGTGAAATTGTGTTATCTTACCTTTTATTTCTTTTTTATTTTTAAGGTCGAAAAAAGCGGGGCTTTTGCTCCTACGTACCCTCCATCGAAGTGGAAATCAGGCCTACATAGTTCTTTTTTATGCGTGAATCAAGTGATTCTTTTTACTTGAAGGGTGATCATTTTAAGGCGTTAGACCTTAAAAATGATCCATTTTACTTGGTAAGAAACTGAAATGATAAACTTTCAAAACCCTATTTTTTGTGGACGAGCTTGACTAGGCGAGTTGATTTTAGCCTTAGTTTCACTTTAGTTATTTAATCAATTCAATTATGAATGAGAAATCCCAAAGAGAAAACGTCCGATTGATTTTTCGCTTCATTTTACTAAAAAGGTATTTTTTGATTATTATATTATTATTTTACCTCTCTTTTTTTGATTTCCAACGTGGTTACGGCACGACCGAACGGTCGGAATTCATTTTAACCGAAATTAACGGATGATACAATTCAAACGATCGGTGGAAATTTATTTTATTTTTAGATTAGGCGAGAAATGACTTAAATAAATGGCTTAAGCACGTCAAAAGGGGGTATAAAAAGCAAATGAAAACGAGAATAAAAATACATGAAACAAAATGTGGACCACCACGGGTACATAGAATGAATTGAAAAGCTTGGTTTGAGGTACTTACCCGTTGAAGACTGAAGAAAACGAAGAACGAACGATGAATGTTGAAGAACGGTCGAGAATCTTCGCGTAATTGCTCACGGAAACGTTACGGAAGCGCCTCGGCTTGGATTTTCTTCACGGAAATAATTTTCCTCAGTAATTTTGAGAAAGGGAGAAATGCCAAGAAGGCTGAACCCTTTTCTTCTTCACTCCTCCCCCTATTTATAGCAAAATAGGGGAGGAGCTTACCACCCAGCTCGCCCAGGCGAGCAAGGTTGCTTCCTCCAGAAGCAACAACCTTCAGGAGGAAGGATCTGGAAGGCCCAAGTGGGCTAGATTGCTATTTGTACCCCCTCTTTACTAAATGCACCCCCTTCTATTTTTTTTGGTAATTCTTTTTCCGTAACGTTATGAAACTTTACGAATTTCGTAACGATACTTATTTTCCTTCCGCAAGGTTACGAATCCTTACGGAATATATATTTACTCTTTTTTAGCTTTCGAAGAAGTTACGGAAACTCACGGATTACGCAAAAACACCTCTTTTCGATTTTCGCCACATCACAGAATTTCACGGATTGTGCTAGCCTGCTTCCTTTTGATTTCTGACACGTCTCGGGACTTCATTTATTGTGTAACAAAGGACGCCAAGTATCTCAAAGCGGCTAACCAAAGGTTGCATGTCAACAAGTAATAATCCCCGGACGAAATTAAGGTATGACAGTTGCTCCTCTTTACTTACCTTTTATCGGAGATAAGAGGAAAGCAAAGATAAGACACTGATTTCGTCCGTCTTGCCCTTTTCGTGATTAGTCCATGACAACTCTCGTCTCTACTCCTTCTTTTTCTTTTCTGCACAACACAATACAAACAACAACAAGAACAACAAATATAATATACATATACACTTTTGGGAAAAAAGAAACAACCGGGAACATAACAAAGATCACATTTCCCAGTCAAGAGGATCCGCCCTTGACGATGAAAAACTCTGGAGAATGGAGGATTGCACTAGAGGGTCCTCACTAGTTATTCATGAAGCATAGCTCCAAACTCTTGGGTGGAGGACGCATGAACGAAAACGCAATTCATGGGGCTTCGAAAAAGGGGGAGAATGGAGGATTGCCTTGAGGGTCCACACTTAGGCAATCATGAAACACAGCTCCAAACTCGAAGGTGGAGGACACATGAACAGCACTAGGCAATAACATTCATGGGGCTCCAAAAAAGTGTTGAGAATGGAGAATTGCACTAAGCAATCACTACGCATGGCTCCAAACTCGAAGGTGGAGGACGCATGAACGAAAACACAATTCATGGGGCTCCGAAAAAGGGGTGAGAATGGAGAATTGCACTAAGCAATCACTACGCATGGCTCCAAACTCAAAAGTGGAGGACACATGAACGAAAACTCAATTCATGGGGTTCCGAAAAAGGGTGAGAATGGAGAATTGCACTAAGCAATCACTACGCATGGCTCCAAACTCGAAGGTGGAGGACACATGAACGAAAACGCAATTCATGGGGCTCCGAAAAATGGTTGAGAATGGAGAATTGCACTAAGCAATCACTACGCATGGCTCCAAACTCGAAGGTGGAGGACACATGAACGAAAACGCAATTCATGGGGCTCCAAAAAAGGGTTGAGAATGGAGAATTGCACTAAGCAATCACTACGCATGGCTCCAAAATCGAAGGTGGAGGACACATGAACGAAAACACAATTCATGGGGCTCCGAAAAAGATTGAGAATGGAGAATTGCACTAAGCAATCACTACGCATGGCTCCAAACTCGAAGGTGGAGGACACATGAACGAAAACGCAATTCATGGGGCTCCGAAAAAGGGTTGGTTGGCAGGACCGAACGATCCACCGGGTCTTTCCACCTACAAAAGCAAACATGATTTTTGTAAAGAAAAATAAATCATTCGCGAGAGCACCACATCTTAGAGAAACAATATACTTGTGCCAAGGGTAATCTTCCTTGTAACCGAGAATGAAGGGTAGGATGTCAACTTTTAGCTTTCAAATGAACATGCAGGGGAAACATCGGGCTAAGCTGAAAATAAATCACTCATAGTGTATAAAACTCACAAGGCAAGTGTTTTATCCTATTCCTAAACCATAACTGCACCATGACTCTATTTTGCACGCGACTTCCTATCGAATCAAAGATCAAACGTACGATCACGGACCAATAGGATTTTCTCGAGGGTGGCATTTTTGGAGAGGAAGCTGGGTGTTTCGGTCTTTTCCTCTTTGTTCATGTGGGGTGGGATATTGCCAGTCGAGAATGATTTTGAGTGGCAATCTGGCTTGAAGAATTTCTGTCCTCTTTCTTTCATTGATCGAGAATTGCTTCTTTTCCCTTTTTACTTCCTTTCGATCTTTGATTGGGAATCCTTCTTTCCTTTCTTCTGTTCTTTTCTTTATTTTCATCTCTCCCTTTTTTTTTCTTTTTTCTTTCTTTCCATTTCTTCCTTTTCTTTCTTTTCACTTTTCCTTTCCCATCCCTTTCTTTGGGAAATCGGGTTTTAGCATTCTATTCGCTCTCCCTAGAGGAGATTCCGCTATCCTTTGCTTTGGGGAAAAGGAGGAGGATTCTTTTGATAGGCCAAGGTTCAAAAAAAGTCTAAGGTTGTGTTTCAATGGGGACTTTTATCGTGGGAACCCAATCTTGATATCTGGGGCAAAACAAATTTGGGTGTCAAGGTGTCGGTCTCGGGCCGAACTTCCACATTACTCCATAAGGCACGCGTGACAATGATGATTTGAAAACAACGTGCAAAATTAGTCATGGCTACAGCCAGATGGGCCCTCAAGCATCCCGTTTATGGCATTGTGACACTACGGTTGGGAATTTACATAGACAGACCCAATGTTTCCAAGTTATGTTCTTTCATCAGTTCAATGAATTCATCCATCCTTATCTCGGTTCATTCCGGAAAATAAACTCTTAGCATCAGTCCCTTATTTCCGGAAGATGCATTTGCTCTTTACGAATGATTTACACTTCTTAACTATAACATGTCGACCTTTGCGGTCTTTCTTTCTTTTTACTTTTTGTTTTATTTTTATATATATTCACTAAAATTATACACCTGTGGTCCTTTATGAGGAAAACCTTTCTTTGTACATCTATATTTTTATTCATGACAAACTTTTTCTGTACACGCATTAGAACTCTTCTCTTTTTACGTCACACGGTCAAACCCTATTTACATTCAAAGATCTTTTTCGTTTTTCTCCAACACACACGTATGGTTTATACAAAAGTTTCTTTATATACACTCGTTGCTCATACACACAAGAATTCCTTTCCACGCATCATTTACACACAAAAACCTTCTCTGCACATTTTCCTTTTACATACATGTATAAATAAAAACCTTTTTCTTTTCTTTATGGACATGACTTTTATTCACAATGCTTCTTTCTTTTTATTAGGATTTTTGGTTCATTTTATTTTTAGGACGACGTTCCTAAATGAAAAACTCTACACGGTTTCGGAATTTCAACAAACACTATTGACAACAATGCAACAAGTACCGACGTAACAACTCAAACGATATGTATGTACAAAACAAAAGTCAAAACACAAAACAAACGTTAGTCCCTTAGTCAAACAAAAATAAGATGATATGTAACAGAAAAAAAAAAAATGGAAACAAAAAGAAACATGGATCAAGGGATCTCCCAATCATGTGGCCCCGCTCCCTCCTAAGAAATCAAGTAAATCGGTCATCTCCTCGTCCTCGCGGGCCTCATCTGCCTCGTCGGGAGCCTCTGCCGGTGCCTCTGCTGGCGCCTCTCTTGCCCGGGCCTCAGGCCAATCTCCAGGCCACGCGACCTTTGCCCTGAACTGGTCCGGAGTAGGGCACGGAAAAGAAGTAAAACCCTGGCTCTGCAGGCTGAGGCTCATCTGGTAAAGACAATCATGGTCTGTACATGAGCCCGGTGGTTGGCCGCCTGCTGGCAAACCAAATGCTGCAAATACTGCTCCGTATCAAACAATCCGGCTGGACCAACCTGATGAGGTAGCGGCGCGTCTGTGGCCTGCGGAGCATCCCCCTGGGCCTGTCTCTGTGTGCAATACTTCTCAATAAAAGCCCGGGTGATGGGTGGCCAAATCACCTTGCTGGGTGCGACGGGGACTCCGAACGACTGGCAGAGTCCCGTGATCAAGGCAGGAAATCCCAGGGCCCTGTTGGACTTATCCGGGTCCAGAGGGTGCCTGGTTGGCGCCATACCTGCAAATAGATAGATGGCATCAGCGATTAACTGAGCCACGTGAATGCTCATCCGTGTCAGGATGGCATACACCAGCTGACACTTCAGCAGGGGGAGGTCGGAATTATGATCGCTGGACTGGATGTTGCTGAGCAGCAAAGTCATCCAGATCTGAGTCAAGGTGGTCATGTTGGTGCGCATGATCCGCACCCGTCTCCCGGCAGCAGTCCGGGAAAAATCCTGCCCCGGTATACATAGCAAATGGGCGATGGCCTCCTTATCGAACCCATCGGACCGGTTCCTCCTCTGGCCATACTCACACTCCTCACCCTCTTCCAACACTAAAGGATATCCCAGGAGCTGGCTGATAGCATCTGCATCAAACGAGATCCATTGACCTCTCACCCAGGACCTCATATCTCGCACGCCCTCCTCCGTAGGCCAAGCATTGGCATAAAATTCGAGGACTATGTCTGGATCGAACTTGGCCATGGGGGTGACCAGTGATGCCCACCGCCGGCGAACTATCTCTTCCTGGAAATCGGTATACTCGCCATCCCTGAGCTGGACGCGTCACTCCCGGTGAAATGACCATCCCTTGATGGCCTCGAAGCGCTGCTGGTGTTCAGCGCTCCTAAAGCGGTGATTATCATACTCGGGAGTGGAACTAGTTCCTTCGGCCGCTTTATCCTTCCTGGATCTCTTTGAGGCAAGTTTCCTCGGGGCCATTTCCTGCGAGAATAAACATTTAGAAGTTAGTTTTACAAGATAATGCTTATATTAACGCAAATATGTCATGCTAGCCCCTCTGATTTAAACCAAACTCATGTAATCCATTTATGCACACGCGCATGTGTAGAAAATATCCTATTACCCATGTCAACATACAAGAACATCCAATATATTCTAATTTCCATACACCTATATACATTCTAAAAAGAAAACACACTTTTATGCTCAAAGTGTTGCGTCAAACTTTACACCTAATTTATATCCTAAACATTTGCTATCACAAACTACTTACATACATTTGAAGTACACCATACAAATTTCTACTGTTTCACTCCTATTTATTTATATGCATATTGGAAAGCTAATTACATCCTGCACATATTTGCATTCAAAAGACATTCCACACTATCATACATTCATTTAGGAAGACAATCATTCACACTTTGCTAGGAATTTCATGCTCCTTATATTTACCTATGTATACACATTATTGCAAGGTGTTTTCCACGCTACCTCTATGTAAAGCATCAAACATGGGGCAACCCAAATTTGAGCAAAAACTCTCACAAGCAAATCCTAATTTTCATGTTTTTCTAATTCTAAAACCAAATTTGGATTCCTAGCCATAAGCATGTTTCCTTGCATTGAAGCTATAAGTTTGGGTTCCTAAGCTTGGAATTGCATTTGGGCACCTATTTTGAATCTCCTATGCTGTACCTACATATAAGAAACAGTCCCACTCTCCCAATTTTACAAAATCATATTCATACATCATTGGGGCATTTCACCGAGCACTTGGTGAGCGCATGTTTGGACATAAATTGCAAGAGGATGGGGACAATGTGGCATGCCCCATTGCTTCAGAATACAGCATAGGCCTAAGGCCTTCTCATTCAAATCCTCAACTCAAGAAAACCAGCATAAAAACAAACCAAAACTGCCCCACAAATATAAGCACATTCTCACAATTTGGAGCACCAAAAGATGAAGAAAATATACCAATGGGAAGCTAAAAACATCAAGGATTGAATACTTACTTGTGGGAGTGAATAATAACACCAAAAATGAAAGCAAAAGGCAACCAAAAGTGGCTTGAGGGAGCAAGAACCGCAAGCCTTCGTGAGTCCTCTCTTTTGAATGAGGGGGGGAAGTTTTTGGATGCAAAAACGTTCCCCTCCCTCGTTTTTATATTTTGAATGCAGGGGTTGCTCGCCCAGGCGAGCTAACCTGCCATTTTTTTTTTTGGAGGGGAACATTAACCATGTCCCCTCCTTCCTTATGGGTTAGCGTTTGCCCACTTGAACCTACTTAAATTAGAATTAGGTGTCGATTACTTATTTAAAACAAACAATAGTAAAAGAAACTGCGAATGCAAAGGATACTGGGCTGCCCTGCAGCGACGTTCTCTACTTGTTTAGTGCCGGGAAGGGGTGGCGCTTGGTCGGTCGCGATCCTATCCTCCATTCACTTGCATCCCTAAGTACCTACAAGTAAGAGCCAAATGATATGCGACCAATCGAGACCGGTCATCGTCTTACCTTGGTTGATTTCTGCCATTGACTTGTCTTGACTTTTGACCGTGGCCTGAGACGATTCTGCTCCTTGCTATCACAAGATATGCATGTGCATGTGCATGTATGAATGTTTCTAATGCGATGATTTTATTTTAGTGAAGGCTGGTTAGATTCAATTTTAAATAAGCGTTTGGGGCACCCCATACACCGAGCGAAGAGGGCTCAAGTTATAACAAATCTAAAACACAAGGTTTGAAACCAAAGGGAGGACTAAAACCTCGCCCATCTTTTCTTCTTTTAAAGGAACGAGACAAATACAGAGGAAGGGAATCCCTGGAGGAAACCAAGAAGAACAAAAACTCATAAATAAAAGAACATGCAACGGTCCTCTCGATTGCCCCAGATTTCAAGCGTAATATCGTTTAACTACATCGGAGTTCACGGGCAAGGGCAACTCCTCGCCATCCATGTGGGTAAGCATCAGAGCACCCCCAGAAAAAGCTCTTTTCACCACGAAAGGTCCTTCATAATTCGGGGCCCACTTGCCTCGATTATCTTTAACAGCGTGGGACATCTTCTTCAGCATGAGGTCCCCCTCGTTGAACTTGTGCGGGCGTACCTTCTTGTCGAATGCGTTCTTTATCATTCGTTGATACAAACGCCCATGGCTCATGGCGGCCAAACGCTTACCTTCAATAAGGTTAAGTTGGTCGTAGCGTGCTTGAGCCCATTCTGACTCTTCTAGGCCTGACTCCGCCATTATCCTCTGAGAAGGAACCTCTACCTCAAATGGGAGCACTGCTTCCATCCCATAAACCAAGGAATACGGCGTTGCCCCAGTAGAAGTTCGTACCGAGGTTCTGTATCCGTGTAGGGCGAAAGGCAACATCTCATGCCAATCTTTGTATGACACTGTCATTTTTTGAACAATCTTTTTAATATTCTTATTCGCAGCCTCTACAGCCCCATTCATCTTTGGCCGATAAGGGGTGGAGTTATGATGCTGGATCTTGAAGTCCTCGCACATTTCCTGCATCATCTTGTTGTTCAAATTGGTGCCATTGTCAGTAATGATCTTCCTGGGGAGTCTGTATCGACAAATCAACTCCTTCTTTATGAATCTAACTACCACATTCCTTGTTGTCATACCCTAATTTCGTCCGGGGACCTTTGTTTTATGACATGCAACTTTTGTTTGGTCCTTATGAGGTGCTTGGCACCCATCATTAGGCAATTTGTGAAATTCCGGGACATGCCGGAAAGCAAAAGAAAATATTGATGCACAATCCGTAAGGTTCCGTGACACACCGAAAATCAAATGGAAGCATCGTTGCACAATTAGTGAGGTTCCGTAACATTCCGTAAGTCAAAAAGGGATGATTATGTAATCCACAAGGTTCCGTAACATTACGGAAAGAAAACAAGTATCGTTACGAAATTCGTAAGTTTCCGTAACTTTACGAAAAAAGAATCACCAAAAAAGGCAGGGGGTGTACTTAGTAAAAATGGTGGTACAAATAGCAACCAGGCCCACTTGGGCCCTCCAGAAGATTCCTCCAGAAGGCTGTTGCTTTTGGAGTAAGCAACCCTGCTCGCCTTGGCGAGCTGGGTGGCAAGCTTCTCCCCCAATTTTCTATAAATAGGGGGAGAAGTGAAGTGAAAAAGGGTTCAGCCCCTTAGGCACTTCTCTCTCTTTCGAATTTGCTTGGAAAAATTGTTTCCGTGAAGAAAATCCAAGCCGAGGCGCTTCCGAAACGTTTCCGTAACGTTTCTGTGAGGAATTTCGCGAAGGTTTCGACCGTTCTTCGACGTTCTTCATTCGTTCTTCATCGTTCTTCGATCTTCAACGGGTAAGTACCTCGAACCAAGCTTTTCGATTCATTCTATGTACCCGTGGTGGTCCACATTGTGTTTCGTGTATTTTTATTCTCGTTTCATTTACTTTTTATACCCCCTTTTGACGTGCTTAAGCCATTTTATTTAAGTCATTTCTCGCTTTACCTAAAAATAAAATAAATTTCCACCGATCGTTTGAATTGTATTATCCGTTAACTTCGGTTAAAATGAATTCCGACCGTTCGGTCGTGCCGTAACCACGTTGGAAATCAAAAAAAGAGATAAAATAATAATATAATAATCAAAAAAACGTCTTTTAGTAAAATAAAGCAGAAAATCAATCGGACGTTTTCTCTTTGGGATTTCTCATTCTTAATTGAATTGACTAATAACTAAAGTGAAACTAAGGCTAAAATCAACTCGCCTAGTCAAGCTCGTCCATAAAAATAGGTTTCTGAAGTTTATCATTTCAATTTCTTACTAAGTAAAATGGATCATTTTCAAGGTCCAACACCTTAAAATGATCACCTTTTAAGTAAAAAAGAATCACTTGATAAAAAAAGAACTACGTAGGTCTGATTTCCTCATCGCAATTGAGGAATACGTAGGAGCAAAGGGAAACACCCTTGTCGACCACAAAAAGAGAAAAAATATAAAAAAGGTGTAAAGGATATAAAGACATAAAAAGGGAACATAAAAATCAAGGTCATGTTTGCACATTCGATTCAAGGCTGCCGACCCTTGGGACGGACGTGTGGGGTGCTAATACCTTCCCCGTGCGTAAATACAACTCCCGAACCTTTCACTTAAAAGTTCGTAGATCGCGTCTTTTCTGGTTTTTCCGACGTTTTCCTCAAATAAACGTTGGTGGCGACTCCGCGCGTATTCCTTTCGTGAGCACGCATCCCGCGAGTCACGCGTCGCCCTCCCGCCGAAGGGTAGGTTGCGGCAGTTGGCGACTCCACTGGGGAATATTTTTTAGAGAGTTAGGCTATTTAATCTTGTGCAATGTTTTATCATGACTTACCCCTTTGTTGGTTTCCCTTCATTATGTTCTTGTGTATATAAACTCTTTGTTGCTTTTAGTGCGTTTTAAAATGTATGCATGAGGTAAATATTTATTCATTTGATGCACACAAACACCAACACTATTTGCACACACTGTGAGTTGAAAAAGGGCCCTATACCCGGGTTCATAGGAACATAAGGAGTGGAGGTGAATCTGTGATCATGCTAGGTCTCCGACTTGCTTGATTATAGTGAAACCTCATCTAGAGTTTTCCTCTTTGAAAACATATTGTTGCTAGTAGTCCCTATTGCTGCTGTATGTTCTTCGAAGGGGATAATACCTCTAGAAACCATCAAGAGAGATATGACTACCTTGGGGGTTATCACTAAATGCCTAGTTAGTTCTCTCCCTTATAGGTCCCCTAAATAGGGGCACGGAGCAAATACGCTGCGTGCCATTTTTCACACTGCCATGCATAAGTATCATATACCCTTTTGCTTATGTTCAGTGAATATTGTCATACTATGTACATTCCCGCATTGCGCCTTTTGCATATGCATCGCATATGGGTTCTGTCTTGATCCCCTCTATATACAAATCAATGGAGGGTCCGGGTCACCGTTTTAAATACATACGTTGGGGCACTTTGCTACCCCTAGACGTTGTGTCTAAGAAGGAGACAATGTCTCGGGCACCCGCATTCTTAAATTACATCTGTGTCATATGCATTCCTTCATGCATTCATCCATTCCATCCATGAGATATCGGAGTTTTGATTTGCACCAGCTTTTTGTCTCACCTTAGTAAGCATGGGAACAAATCAAACCGGCAAGAGGTTTTACCAAGTCAAGGTTAAAGGCCTAGATACCACCAGCATCAAGGAATTAGGGCGGTTGATGGAACCTCTCCAAATGCAAGCCTTTCGCAAGACTTATGGAAAGATCTTAGAGTTGACCATAGCAGAGGTATCCATAGAAGCCATTGCATCACTCACCCAATACTACGACCAGCCTTTGAGATGCTTCACGTTCGGAGACTTCCAATTGGTACCAACCATTGAAGAATTTGAGGAAATTCTAGGATGTCCTCTCGGGGGAAGAAAACCATACCTTTCCTCTGGGTGTCTCCCCTCTTTGAGCAGAATTGCAACTGTGGTCAAGGATTCAGCAAGAGGTTTGGACCGCATAAAACAGACTCGAAACGGCATAGCGGGCCTACCACGGAAGTACCTAGAAGACAAGGCGAGGGGTATGGCCAATCAAGGAGATTGGGTCCCGTTTAAGGATGTTTTAGCTTTGCTAATTTTTGGGGTCGTCCTCTTTCCAAACGTAGATGGTTTGGTGGACCTAGCAGCAATCGACGCTTTCCTTGCATACCACCATAGCAAGGAAAGTCCGGTGGTAGCTGTCTTGGCAGATTTATTTGACACATTTAACCGAAGGTGCGAAAAGAGTAGCGCACGGATCATCTGTTGCTTGCCCGCCCTCTGTGTTTGATTGGTTTCACACCTGTTCCAGCAAGACACGAGGCATCCATGTCCGCTCCAGAGCCATCGCTCGTGTACTGAAAAGAGAAGAATAGATTGGGACCAGCTTTTAGCTGGGATAGGAGGTAGAACAATCAATTGGTTCCCCCGATGGAAGGAAGGAAAGGAGGGAGTCCTTTTCTCATGTGGAGGGTACCCAAACATTCCGCTGATAGGAACGAGGGGTTGTATTAACTACAATCCCGCGCTCGCTATAAGATAACTAGGGTACCCCATGAGGGGAGCACCGACGGAAGAAAGCATGTCTCCTTTCCTTGTAAGGGATTTCGGCGCGCAAAATTTCAAGGCTATACAAAGAATCCATAAGGCATGGCAAACCCCGTTAAGGAAAGATCAAGAACTTAGGGGCATTCGTAACGGCATCATTGGTGGTTATCATGAATGGCTGAAAGTTCATATACGAGGTTTAGATTGGCTTGCCAAGTTAAAAGTCGTCAGCGAAGAGAGTTTCGAAGCACCGGAAGAAGACGAAGAAGTCCAAGCTCTCAAAAACGAGTTAGGAAAGGCGAAACTTGCCAAGGAGAAGTTCAAGTTAGCCGCTACACACATCCAGAAGGAATGTGCCGGATTACGGGAAGAGAATGCAACTACCGCAAGAGCCCTTGAGCAAGAGACCAAGAGGGCTCGCAAGGAAGAGTATGGCCGTAACAAATTTCGCGGAGCTCTGTGGGGTAGCAACAATGAACTCAAGCTGCGAAGGGAAGAGAGGGACCAGTCGCGAGCACATAGCATGGTCTTGAAAGAGGAGTTAGTTGCCTGTTCAAGGTCCAAAAGGAGCTTGTCTCAGCGTTTATGCGAGACGGAGACCAACATGCTAGCTATCATCGCCAAGTACCAAGAAGAGTTAGGTCTAGCCACGGCCCACGAGCATAGGCTCGCGGACGAGTATGCCCAAGTATACGCGGAAAAAGAGGCTAGAGGAAGGGTGATCGACTCTTTACACCAAGAGGCAACCATGTGGATGGATCGGTTTGCTCTTACCTTGAACGGGAGTCAAGAACTTCCCCGATTGTTAGCCAAGGCCAAGGCGATGGCGGACACCTACTCCGCCCCCGAAGAAATTCATGGGCTTCTCGGCTATTGTCAGCATATGATAGACTTAATGACCCACATAATTAGAAATCGCTAGGAAACTTGTATGGTCTCTCAGACCTTGACTAGATACGACTTTTTGAAATAAAATGAGTTGGTCCCATGTTTCTACTCCAAAAAAAGCTTGTGCGAATCAAATCACTCCTGCATTTTATCTCTAGTATGCATTCTTTCTTTCTTTACCCACTCCTCACATTTGGTTTTTTAGGGAAAAACACCATAACTAAACGCGCCACAAGGCATCCCTATCGCACCAGATCCAAATCTAGAACGATGGGTGATCAAGAGGAGACACAGGAACAGATGAAAGCCGACATGTCGGCTCTGAAAGAACAGATGGCTTCCATGATGGAGGCCATGTTAGGAATGAGGCAGCTCATGGAGAAAAACGTGGCCACCGCTGCCGCTGTCAGTTCGGCTGCCGAAGCAGACCCAACTCTCTTGGCAACTGCGCACCATCCTCCCTCAAACATAGTAAGACGGGGAAGGGACACACTGGGGCACGATGGCAACCCTCACCTGGGATACAACCGAGCGGCTTACCCTTATGGATTGCCGCCCAACTACTCACCACCCGTCCTGCAAGACGATGCGGGCCATATTGCTTCTCCCGTCCTTGAAAGAGAACCTCCTCAACAGCCCGATGAGGTCCACAAAGACCCTCAAGACTATGCTCGAAGGGATGTCGAGTTCTATCCCCCGATCCCCGAAGGGCCGGCACCCAGCACGTTGCCTCAGCCCAACATCATGACACAACCAATAGTTTTGTCCACGGAAGGACCGCCCCCGGCAACTGAAGAAAGGAGGAAGCTCGATCTCCTCGAGGAGAGATTGAGAGCCGTGGAAGGATTTGGGGACTATCCGTTCGCAGACATGACGGATCTTTGCTTAGTACCCGATGTTGTTATCCCTCCGAAGTTCAAGGTACCGGACTTCGACAAGTATAAAGGGACAACTTGTCCCAAAAACCATCTCAAGATGTACTATCGCAAGATGGGCGCACACTCTAAGGATGAGAAGCTATTAATACATTTTTTTCAAGATAGCTTGGCCGGAGCCGCGGTAGTTTGGTACACTAATCTGGAAGCTTCCCGTATCCGTACTTGGAAGGATCTGATTACTACCTTCCTAAGGCAATACCAGTATAATTCCGATATGGCTCCCGATCGCACTCAGCTGCAGAATATGTTCAAGAAAGAGGGCGAAACCTTTAAAGAATACGCACAGCGGTGGAGAGACCTAGCGGCACAAGTGGCTCCTCCCATGGTAGAAAGAGAGATGATCACCATGATGGTAGACACTCTGCCAGTGTTCTACTATGAGAAGCTAGTAGGTTACATGCCGTCCAGCTTCGCGGACCTAGTGTTCGCCAGGGAAAGAATCGAGGTAGGGTTGAAAAGAGGAAAGTTCGATTACGTTTCCTCCACGAGTGCGAATGCCAAAAGAATCGGGACAACGGGGGCAAAAAGGAAGGAAGGAGATGCCCATGCCGTCTCTTCAACACCCGCGTGGGTCAAACCCCCGCAGACACCTCATGGTACCCATCAATACGCGCAACATCACCCAAGCTTCTCGGCTCATACCGAGAACGCCTCTAGTTCAGCACCTATGCAGCCTAAGGCACCCACCCAGAGGGAAGCTCCCCAAGTTCCAACTCCGAACACAACTCGCCCGGCCGGTAATTCCAACGCAACAAGGAACTTCCCTCCGAGGCCATTTCAAGAATTCACCCCACTCTCAATGACGTACGAAGACCTCTTGCCGTCCCTCATCGCCAACCATTTGGCCGTGGTAACTCCCGGAAAGGTCCTCCAACCTCCTTTCCCAAAGTGGTATGACCCTAACGCAACTTGCAAGTACCATGGGGGTGTCCCGGGGCATTCCATTGAAAAATGCTTGGCCCTTAAATACAAGGTCCAACATTTGATAGATGCTGGATGGCTGACTTTCCAAGAGGATCGGCCCAATGTGAGAACCAACCCGCTCACCAATCATGGAGGGGGAGCGGTTAACGTCGTTGAGTCCGATAGGCCGCGCAGGTCTAAACCTTTAAAGGATGTGGCAACCCCTAGGAGGTTTATCTTTGAGGCCCTACAAAAGGGAGGTGTGATTCCCCATAGTGGGCGTAAGGAGGATTCCTGTTTGCTGCATTCTGGCGAGCTGCATGACATGGAAACGTGTTTGGGAGTAGAGGAATTGTTACAGCGGATGATAGATCAAGGTCGACTGGAAGTTGGCAGTGGAGGAAGAGAAGAGCAGCATATATGCATGTAGTCCACGGATGGGAGCAGTGTTGCGAAGCCCAAACCCTTGGTGATATACTTCACCAAGGGCACAGCTTCGCAAAAACCCGGACACCCCTTAGAAGCTAAACCTGTTCCTTTCCCATACCAAAAATAGCCACGCAGTCCCATGGAGATATACACCTCCGAGGGAGAAGGAAGAAGAAGCCACCGATGTCAGCTCGTTGTCGGCTAAGGTAACAAATATCACGGGACTAAGTGGTGTGACCCGTAGCGGTCGTGTGTTTGCGCCTCCGGACCTACCAGTCCAACCCACGAACGTCAAGGGGAAAGGAAAAGTGGTGGAGGAACAAGATGGTGAAGCACCCCACACTTCGAATAAAGATATTCCGGCGAAAGGTCTTCCGGAGAAAAAGGATGGTAAAAAGGAGGTGTCGCTAGAGGAAGCCAGTGAGTTCCTCCGTATAATTCAGCAGAGCGAATTCAAGGTTATCGAACAGCTCAACAAAACTCCGGCCAGGGTCTCGCTGTTGGAGTTACTCATGAGCTCCGAGCCTCATCGGGCTCTGCTAATAAAAGTTCTGAACGAGGCCCATGTGGCCCAAGACATCTCGGTAGAAGGTTTCGGAGGGCTGGTCAATAATATCACTGCCAACAACTATCTCGCCTTCGCCGAAGAAGAAATCCCCGCCGAAGGGAGAGGGCATAATAAAGCTTTGCACGTATCAGTCAAGTGTATGGACCATATCGTAGCCAAAGTGCTCATCGATAATGGTTCCAGTTTAAACGTGATGCCTAAGAGCACTTTGGAGAAATTACCATTCAATGCCTCCCACTTAAAGCCAAGTTCAATGGTGGTTCGTGCCTTCGACGGCACCCGCCGAGAGGTTAGGGGAGAGATCGATCTCCCAGTACAGATAGGCCCTCACACCTGTCAAGTTACTTTCCAAATAATGGATATTAACCCCCCCTACAGCTGTCTGTTGGGGCGCCCGTGGATCCACTCAGTGGGAGTTGTTCCCTCTACACTCCACCAAAAGTTGAAATTCGTAGTGGAAGGGCATCTGGTCATCGTATCAGGCGAGGAAGACATCTTGGTGAGCTGCCCATCCGCAGAGGAGTCATTAGAAACCGTTTTCCAGTCTTTTGAGGTGGTAAGCATTTCCTCCGTGGACTCCTTCTCTGGGCAAGCTTGCCTGTCCGATGCAGTAGTAATGATGGCCCGAGTTATGTTGGGGAACGGTTATGAACCCGGAATGGGTTTAGGCAAAGACAACGGCGGCATAACTAGCCTGATAAATGCCAAAGGAAATTGTGGGAAGTATGGTTTAGGCTATAAGCCCACTCAGGCAGATGTAAAGAGAAGCATCGCGGGAAGGAAGGGCGGTGGTCAAAGCTCGCGATTGAGACAAGAAAGTGAAGGAAGCCCACCCTGCCACATAAGTAGAAGCTTTATAAGCGCGGGTCTGGGAGACGAAGGTCAAGTGGTCGCAATATACGAAGATGATGTTCCGAGTACATTGGATTTGGTACGACCTTGCCCTCCTGATTTCCAGCTGGGGAATTGGCAAGTGGAGGAACGCCCCGACATTTACGCAGCGAGCATAATGTAAACCTTTATGGTTTTAAAAGCTCTATAGTTGGGCCTAGGCTTTAGAGTTTTTCTTTTGGTTAAGGCTTTGTGTATTTTGTTTTTTAAATCTATAATACAAGGATCTTTCTTCATCTGTTCCTACGTCTCTACCCATTCTCATCCATTTGCATGTTTACTTCTTTTCTGAAACGGCAGATCCGATGACGAGTCCCCCGAAGGTACTAATACCTGGGACCCGCCTATCAACTTCGAGCAAGAAACGAATCAAACGGAAGATGAAGGGAACGAGGATGTGAGACTTCCCCCAGAATTAGAAAGGATGGTCGCCCATGAGGACCAAGAAATGGGGCCTCATCAAGAAGAAACAGAACTAGTAGACTTGGGAATTGGCAGTGGAAAAAGGGAAGTAAAGATAGGCACAGGTATTACCGCACCTATCCGTGAAGAATTAATAATCCTGCTAAGAGACTACCAAGACATCTTTGCTTGGTGATACCAAGATATGCCCGGTTTGAGTTCTGACATTGTACAGCACCGATTACCTCTAAATCCCGAGTGTTCCCCGGTAAAGCAGAAACTGAGAAGGATGAAGCCCGAAACATCCTTGAAGATAAAAGAAGAAGTGAAGAAGCAATTTGACGCTGGTTTTCTGGCCGTCGCTCGGTATCCAGAATGGGTTGCCAACATTGTACCGGTCCTTAAGAAAGATGGGAAAGTACGAATGTGTGTGGATTATCGGGACCTGAATCGGGCCAGTCCCAAGGACAATTTTCCTTTGCCACACATCGATATCCTCGTGGATAACACGGTCGATTTCGCTTTATTTTCCTTCATGGACGGTTTCTCCGGTTACAATCAGATAAAGATGGCGCCAGAGGATATGGAAAAGACTACCTTCGTCACCCTGTGGGGGACGTTCTGTTACAAGGTGATGTCCTTTGGACTCAAGAATGCTGGGGCAACTTATCAATGGGCCATGGTAGCTTTGTTCCATGATATGATGCATCAAGAGATCGAGGTCTACGTGGACGACATAATTGCTAAATCTAAATCCGAGGAAGAACACCTTGTCAACCTGCGGAAGTTGTTCGAAAGGCTTAAGAAATATCAATTAAGGTTGAACCCCGCCAAGTGTACCTTTGGGGTCAAATCAGGGAAATTGCTTGGTTTCATCGTGAGCCAGAAAGGAATAGAGGTAGACCCCGAAAAGGTGAAGGCCATCCTTGAAATGCCAGAACCCCGTACTGAGAGGCAAGTCCGGGGCTTCCTGGGATGCTTGAATTATATTGCCAGATTCATATCGCAGCTCACCGCCATTTGTGAGCTGTTGTTCAAGCTTTTACGCAAAAACCAAACTGATCGCTGGAATGAGGATTGCCAAGAGGCTTTTTGGAAGGATCAAGAAGTGCCTTATGAATCCTCCCGTGCTTATGCCACCAGTACCTGGAAGGCCTCTCATCTTGTACATGACAATCTTAGATGAGTCAATGGGGTGTATGCTGGGGCAACATGACGAATCCGGAAAGAAAGAGCGCGCTATTTACTACCTAAGTAAGAAGTTCACGACCTGTGAAATGAATTACTCCTTGCTCGAAAGAACGTGTTGTGCTTTAGTATGGGCATCCCATCGCCTAAGGCAGTACATGCTGAGCCATACTACCTGGTTGATATCCAAGATGGACCCGGTTAAGTACATCTTTGAAAAGCCAGCTCTCACGGGACGAATCGCCCGGTGGCAAGTCCTGCTATCCGAGTTTGATATAGTTTACGTCACCCAAAAGGCGATAAAAGGAAGCGCCTTAGCAGATTATTTGGCTCAACAGCCTCTTAACGACTATCAGCCCATGCATCCTGAATTCCCGGATGAGGACATCATGGCCTTGTTTGAGGAAAAATTGGACAAAGATCGGGACAAATGGACCGTATGGTTTGACGGAGCGTCAAACATTCTAGGCCATGGCGTTGGGGCAGTATTGGTCTCTCCGGACAATCAATGTGTACCTTTCACAGCCAGGCTAGGATTCGACTGCACCAACAACATGGCCGAATATGAAGCATGTGCCCTGGCCGTCCAGGCAGCGATTGACTCCAATGTCAAACTACTCAAGGTGTACGGCGACTCAACGTTGGTAATCCATCAGCTGAGAGGGGAATTGGAAACTAGAGATCCCAAGCTGATACCCTACAAAGCCTATATCAAGGAATTGGCTAAGACCTTTGATGAGATCTCCTTCCATCATGTTCCCCGCGAGGAAAATCAAATGGCGGATGCGCTTGCTACTTTGGCGTCTATGTTCCAGCTAACGCCGCATGGGGATCTACCCTACATTGAATTTTGGTGTCGTGGCAAACCTGCGCATTGTTGCCAAGTAGAAGAGGAACGGGACGGAAAGCCTTGGTATTTCGACATCAAGCGATATGTCGTAAGCAAAGAATACCCGCCAGAGATTGCCGACAATGATAAGAGGACATTGAGAAGGTTGGCAGCCAGTTTCTTCATGAGCGGAAGCGTACTGTATAAGAGAAATCACGACATGACACTCCTGCGGTGTGTGGATGCCAGGGAGGCAAATCACATGATCGAGGGAGTCCATGAGGGCTCGTTTGGAACGCACGCCAACGGGCATGCTATGGCCAGGAAGATCCTAAGAGCAGGTTATTACTGGCTTACCATGGAAAGTGATTGTTGTGTCCATGTGAGGAAATGCCACAAATGTCAAGCATTCACAGATAATGTCAATGCTCCACCACATCCTCTGAATGTCATGTCCGCCCCTTGGCCTTTCTCCATGTGGGGAATAGATGTCATCGGGGCCATTGAGCCCAAGGCCTCGAATGGTCATCGCTTCATCCTCGTAGCGATAGATTATTTTACCAAGTGGGTCGAGGCGGCCTCCTATACCAATGTCACGAGGGGTGTGGTGGTCAGGTTCATTAAGAAAGAGATCATCTGCCGATATGGTTTGCCAAGGAAGATTATCACGGACAACGGCACCAACCTGAATAACAAGATGATGGGGGAAATGTGCAAGGAGTTTAAAATCCAGCATCACAATTCCACACCCTACCGGCCAAAGATGAATGGAGCCGTGGAAGCGGCCAATAAGAATATCAAAAAGATTATCCAAAAGATGACCGTGTCATACAGAGATTGGCACGAAATGCTCCCATTCGCGTTACACGGTTACCGAACTTCAGTGCGAACGTCAACTGGGGCAACGCCGTTCTCATTGGTATATGGGATGGAGGCTGTGTTACCGTTTGAGGTAAAAGTCCCGTCATTAAGGATCTTGGCAGAATCCGGATTAAAGGAGTCAGAGTGGGCTCAAACGCGCTATGACCAGCTCAACCTCATTGAGGGTAAACGCTTAACGGCCATGAGTCATGGGCGCTTGTACCAGCAAAGAATGAAGAGTGCATTCGACAAGAAGGTACGCTTGCGCAAGTTCCATGAGGGAGACCTTGTGCTAAAGAAAATGTCCCATGCTGTCAAGGACAATCGAGGAAAATGGGCCCCAAACTACGAAGGGCCTTTTGTTGTGAAGAGGGTTTTTTCCGGAGGAGCCCTGGTGCTTACCAACATGGATGGCGAAGAGCTACCTTCACCCGTGAATTCTGATGTCGTCAAGCGATATTATGCTTAGAATCTGGGGCAATTAAGGATGTCGCTGCATGTTCTTTATCTTTATGTGTTTTCTGGATTTCCCCCAGGGATTCCCCGTATACTGTATCTCTCGTTACAATCTTTCAAAGAAATGAACGTGGATTCGAGGCTTTAGTCCTCACGTTGGTTTCAAACCTTGCGTTGATTTGTGGTCACCTGAGCCCTTCCGCTCAGTTCATGGGATGCCCCAAGCGCTTAATTAAAATTGAACCTAAACCAACTTTCACTAAAATTTGCTGCGTTTGAAAACATTCATGCATACGCATACACATGCATATTGTTGTGGTAAAACAGGGGCAGGATCATCTTGAGCTACCTTCTGGGGTAGGGACAAAACATGAACAGCAGAAACCAATCAAGGTAAGACAACGACGCGGTCAAGATTGGCCATACCTGGTTGTTTATTACTTGCAGGTACTTAGGAACGGATGCAAGTGGGGATGGGGTCACAACCGACCGATCGTTGCCCCTTCTCTGCGCTAAACAAGCAAAGAACGCCGCGCAAGGCAGCCCAGTATCCTTTGGATTCACAGTATTTTACTACCATTGTTTGTTTTTAGTAATTAACGCCTAATTCTAACTTGAGTAGGCTCAAATAGGCAAAACACTAACCCATAAGGAAGGAGGGGACATGGTTAATGTTCCTCTCAAAAAAAAAAAGTGCAGGTTAGCTCACCTGGGCGAGCCACCCCTGCACCAAAATATAAAAGTGACGAAAGGGGGGACGTTTTTGCATTCAAAAACTTCTTTTCCCCCCTTTCAAAAGCCATACCCACGGAATTTACGAGTTTGCAGCCCTAGGATCTCTACTTTTCGCATTCTTCGATTCCGTTTTGCGCTTTTATTCATCACCAACAAGTAAGTATTCCATCCTTAAGCTTTCTAGCTTTTCATTGGTGTATTTTGATCTCCTTTTGGTGCTCTAAATTGTGGGAATGTGCTCAAATATGTGGGGCAATTTTGGTTTGTTTTCTTGCTTGATTGGGTTGAATTGGGGGTTTGTATGAGATGGCCCTAGGCCTATGATGCATTTTGAAGCAATGGGACATGCCACATTGTCCCCGTTCTCTTGCTATTGATGCCTAAACGCGCGCCCACCAAGTGTTCGGTGAAATGCCTCAATGGCATTAGCGCGTGATTTTCGTAGGGAAACAACCCATGGGGCATTTTGGTTTGCACATATTTTCTATTTTCTGGGACATGCATTCAGTTCCGAAAGGGCTAGAGTAATTGCCCCACATATATCCTAGGCCTAGGAACCAAAGTTTTTATGCAAAAGAACACAAGAGGGGGTGCATATTGGGTAAAGTTACCTTTTTTAGCCAGCAATCAGCTATGAGCCACGCTACAATAATTTCCCTACGCCTAGATGTTTAGGAATTTTGCTCATCATAAATGTGTAGGTTTAGAATAGGTAGCAAAATACCTTTGGCAATTTACACTTTGGGTGTGGTAGCAAAATACTTGGATGTATGTACATGTAATTTTTGGTAGTCAAAATGTCTCACAAAAAATATACATATGTTGCATGTTATGTAAAGAAAATACCTTACAAAAATACCTTTTAATTTGAATACAATTTTAGTCAGCAAAAGAAAATATACTTGAATTTGCATGCGGCTTTAGGTAGCAAAAACACTTGAATAAAGCATGAAATGTAGCACCTTATTGTGTAGATAGCCAAGATTCATCACAAAGTTTGTATATGCATAGGTATTAGAAATACTAGAATGTGCACGTGTGCAATTTTTGGTAGCCAAGAGGCTTTGAGTATGCATGTATGTAAATTTAGCCAAGGAAGTGCATGTGATGTAGGTAGCAAATACACCTTGGAAGTACATATAAATAATCTAGGTAACGAAGGTGCCTTGATTGTGCATGGGTGCATTTTTTTTTTAGTTGGAAGAATATCTTGTGCGAGTGAATGTTCGTAAGGAAGTATGTGCATGAGTTTGCTCTAAATTTACATTGATGTTTGTGTTAAGAGTAGCATTTCTTGGTAAAACTAACTTTCCAAATGTTTGCCTTCGCAGAAAATGGTCCCGAGGAAGCTTGCCTCAAAGAGGTCCAGGAAGGACAAGGCGGCCGAAGGAACTAGTTCCGCTCCTGAGTATGATAGTCACCGCTTTAGGAGATCTGTACACGAGCAGCGCTTCGAGGCCATCAAGGGATGGTCATTTCTCTGGGAGCGACGCGTCCAGCTCAGGGATGACGAGTATACTGATTTCCAGGAGGAGATAGTGAAATTCTGATACTGAGGACAGATGTCGTACAGGATGTCACGACATCGCGCTTCAGAACATGCAGATTGTATATGACAGTATGAACAGATTAAACAAGTAAATAACACAAGAGAATTGTTAACCCAGTTCGGTGCAACGTCACCTACATCTGGGGGCTACCAAGCCAGGGAGGAAATCCACTAAAATAGTATTAGTTCGAAGATCTAACAGCCACTGTATACAACCTTCTCACCTAACCACTACCCATGCAACTTCTACCTAAGAGCCACTCTTAGATATGAGAACCCCTCTCACTCCCTCTCAATCACTCACCCGTGTTTACAAACAAATCAAAGACACACCAGAGATTGCTCTCTGAACAATAGAGATCAACTCTACACACTCAGGTCCAACACTTGATGTTAGGGTAGCATCAAGGTGGCTCACAAAACA